>NC_043007.1:3633640-3716140 GCF_006345805.1 Octopus sinensis | reverse complement strand
GCAAATTTGAACTCCTTGATAGGCCCTACATAGGAACTGTATTTACAGGAGCAACACGAAGTCAAAGTGGAATTTTTTAGGGATACTAGTGAGGTTATAGGGCCTTACTTCGGTTGAGAGTAAACGTGTTAAATTTTGTCCTATTGTTATAAAATATTTCAAAGACACATGAACTACAATAACAATAGGACAAAATTTATCATGTTTGCTCTCAACCGAAGTAAGGCCCTATAACCTCACTACCTCCTCTTGGTCCAATAGAAAAAAAATTGACCTTATGGAGGGGGGGTCTCTAAAGCCTCTCAGATTGTAGTTCATGTGTCTTTGAAATATGCCAGGGTGCAGGTTTACATGCAATTGCAGCAGGTTTGGATGCATTCTCACATACCCAACAACTGGTGGACAGGGTCTAAAAATATTGGTTACCAAGAGACTAAGGGGGTCCACCCGCAACTACAAGAGGGGCCCACCCGCAACTACAATACTATCATTTAATTTTTCTTTTTTGTCAAAAGTATTCTTTTCAACTGTCTACAAACACAGCCAGGCTCAAATAATTAATGCATTCCTCCAGGAGTAAATAAAAAATCCTCAAACTACAGGGGATGGGCCCCCATATATGGATTCTAATAGCACAGGGGCCCACTTGCCATCGGGCAAGCTGGCAACCTGGCCAGTCCGCCACTGCCCATCAACTATGTTAGGCTACAGTTTCTCAATAAGTGTGAGTACGTCTGCATGCAAAAGTATTCATAGCATATATATTTCTTTACTACCCACAAGGGGCTAAACATAGAGGACAAACAAGGACAGACAAAGGGATTAAGTCGATTACATCGACCCCAGTGCGAAACTGGTACTTTATTTATCGACCCCGAAAGGATGAAAGGCAAAGTCGACCTCGGCGGAATTTGAACTCAGAACGTAAAGACAGACGAAATACTGCTAAGCATTTCGCTCGGCGTGCTAACGTTTCTGCCAGTTCGCCATAGTTCGAATATTGGTTGCAGAGAGCTAAGTACAGATTGTTAAATGCATAAATTGGATCTTTTCGTCAAGTACCAAGTGTCTGTGGTAATACAAGCAGAAGCACATGATCAATGAAACTAGCAGTTTGTAGCTTTTGAGGTCAGATCCCGTCATAAAGCTTTTCAAGAGGCGTCTTCGCTTCTAGACGATTAGGTGTTAGAAACAAGCAACAAGGTTTTTTAGGAGAAAGTTATCAGCAAAATCACGGAAGGGGTTTTCCATTTTTTTATTTGTTAAATATACTGGAAATAAGCAGTAGCCAGGAAGGACAAGCGGTTTCTTAGTTTATTTCGTTCTTGACGAATTTTTTAGAATCCGTGTTGAATCATGTTAGGTCCTGTCATCCAGAAGCAAAAAACGCTAATCTGAGACAACAAACTACTTCCCTCTTCATGAGGGACAATCTATTCTTTTTTTAAAGGCAGTATGCTGTGATTTAAGGTATTTTTGCTGCTGCTTCTAGCAAACTGAATGACTACGTGGAGGCGATCATGTTAGCTTTTCGTTTTCGACTTGATTTTGCTCAGAAATTTCAACAAATTGTTAAGTGTCACCTGTTAGTATTTCTTGTATAAAATGAATCCATAGAAAGTTTTTGTCATCTTCTCAAGACGAGAAATAGCGTTTAAGGCGTCGCTCGACCTTCAAAAAACAATGGCTAGGAAGAACACCGAGGGCATTTTAGACTTTAATACAAAAAGAAAATTGGATTGTCACGGTTGAAGTGCTTTCGATCAGATGTCTTTGGGGTTCGTGTTGGCTTGGGGTTAAATGTCATGGTTAAGTAGTGGCAGTGTTACCCCAATAAAAGTTGGAATTTTATATTTGCGATGTCCATAAATACTACTTCTATCTTTGCTTACATCTAATTAATTCTTCGTGCAAAACAAAAATGACTTAGCTGCGAGCTGGCAGAATGGTTAGCACGCCGGGCGAAATGCGTAGCCGTATTTCGTCTGCCGTTACGTTCTGAGTTCAAATTCCGCCGAAGTCGACTTTGCCTTTCATCTTTTCGGAGTCGATAAATTAAGTACCAGTTACACACTGTGGTCGATATAATCGACTTAATCCGTTTGTCTGTCCTTGTTTGTCCCTTCTGTGTTTAGTCCCTTGTGGGTAGTAAAGAAATAGGTGTTTCGTCTGCCTTTATTGGAGTTCATACTTTATTGGAGGTGAAGTTTACCTTTCATCCTTTTGGGGTCGATAAAATAAGCACCAGTTCAGTACTGATACCAATGTAATCAACTTAAACTGTCGCCCCAAATTGCTGGCCTTGTGCCCAAATTTGAAACCAATATTATCTAAGGACAACTTTCGACGCGAAACCGACGGTGACATCCTGATCAGTTTGTATGTCACAACCAACTTCTTACTAGCGGACCAATTTATTACTCATAATGGTTTCCGACGCTGGAGTGGCTGTGTTGTAAGAATCTTGCTTCTCAACCACACGGTTCCGGGTTCAGTCACACTGCGTGACACCTTGGACAAGTGTTTTCTATAAATTCGGCCAGACCAAAGCTTCGAGTGGATTTGGTAGACGGAAACGGAAAGAAGCCCGTCGTATGTATCTATACGTTTCTATGTCTGTGTTTCTCCCCACCACCATCACTGGACAACCGACGATGGTGTGGTTACGTCCCCGTAATCTAGCGGTTCGGCAAATGAGACCGATAGTATAAGTACTCGGCTTACAACAAATAAAGGCGGTGCTCCAGCATGGCTGCGCTCAAATGACTGAAACAAGTAAAAGAATATATATCAATGTGTGAGTGTGTGTGTCTGGTGATTAAATGCCACCGCACGAAACTCTCGGCCTTTGAGTCACTCCCAACTTCAGCCGATTATTAATAAAAACGTGTGAGTGTGAGTTTATAACCTCACTTCGCTCCCAGGGAAAGTATTACATTTTAACTTGTATAAGGAACCCTTAGGTTAAAATATATGAGTTTCTTATACATGGATAGTATTATAATCCCTTACAAAACCTATTTTCCAAATTTTAAGCCCCCAAAATTTGAGGGTTCCTTATACACGTTATAACACGATACTTAGGAATTCAATGTCATAATTTGTCAAGAGGCGGGTTTTTCTTTTTTGCTGATGTTGGATTTGCGGGAGAAGTTATTTTCCTTCCTTCTTCTGAGCTCTGTAATTTGACACTCGATTATGAAGCATTTGAAACCCGAACTGTTGAGGTTTCTGGTACAGAAAAAGTTATTACGAACTAGGTTATGCTGATATTCAGTATGTCTCCATTTGTATAACTCCCGTTCTATAATCCAGATTTTTGTAATTTATCAGAGTTACTGAAAAAAATTGAAACTGGTTTGACTGAAATTATCATTAAATTTGAACAACAAAATATCGCTTTTGGAAGTTGTAAATTAAACAATTTTACCGTCCCCTCGGTCTCGTCCCGCTGGTTCGAGCTGGGAAGAGAAACCTGCGGCGTTTAGGCCATGGTTTATAATTTTGTTAAGGGCGGGATGACCTGGAAGGCGGCCAGCACTATAATGGCAAGAGGAATCCACAACGGATCCGCACCACATTCGAGAGGCTTACGAATTTGGAGGCCATGCGTCAGGGAAAAGCCGAATGCTAGTTGCGACCGAGGAAAAGAAATGGATCTTTTGAAAAGATCCATTATTTAGCTATTTTATCGGCAAACTACATTGAGGTATGGGGCAACACCTACAAAAACATCCTATGACCATTGTGTTTACCATATATATATATAGGACATCAACATCATAACTGGTGTTTATCTTTTAAGTCATCTACTGAAGTTGATAGATAATGTAGCAGTTTAATACCGCATAAAGTTTAAAGTAAGAAGTATAAATCGACAGAGATGTGGGTTGGATAATATGAGAGGAAAGTTGAATGGAACTTGAGTTCGTGCCATTTTCAGAAGGATGAGATACACTGATAGAACGGTTTAAATGTAGACTTAAGAGTACAAACATTATCCAGACTATGAAGATATACTGGAATGTGTTTAAAAAGTTATAAGATGAGAAGTGCTGTGATAACTTTTCATTGACAGTTGTTGAATATTTGGGTTTTACCAGAGGCAGAGCAAAAAATGGAGGGAAGTCGCCAACGGGTGCCGCTGTAAAAAAAGGTCCCTCTTAAGATGTTCAGAACTGGGTGTTGTCCTGAATAAGTAATCCCCCACTCTCACAGGGAAACAAAATACTATTCATGGGCCTCTTCTCAAGTCCCAGTGCTGGAGCACCCGTGGCACTTACAGATGATACCTACCAAGCCCGTTAATTAAAATAAGGGTATCAAAAGGGCCTCATCGCACTCCCTGCTACTGCTACTAGAGGCACATAGAATTGAGATCGAAGTTCATAAATTGTATTGGGTTGTGCACAGAACTGGGATAATAATCTCCGTCCTTCTCCTCTTTCTTCGTAATTAATGGACGAATTATTGAAAAGGTGGTTGATATAAATTTATATTTCTTTCTACTCTTTTCCCAGCGTGTAATATTTAGTGTTAATGAAAACTAATTTATTAAAGTATAAGTCTGTATGTTCGAAATGAAAAAAGGAAAAATAATTCCGAATCGAGTCTTCCAAAATTAATCTTTATTGAAATGGGAATCGGGGGAGGCCTTAACAGTATCAAACATTTTCCAATCCCAACCACCCACTAGACGAAGAAATGCTCTCGAATCTGAAAGGTTTCCCAGCGCCTCAAAAGTTTCAACCTAAAGTGGTGGATTTTCTTTTCCTTCTCACTCTAATGTATATATTTAAGTATAAATAAAAATTATTTCTACCTAAAAAGAAAATAAATCTCGGCTTGTATGAATTAGTATAGGCAGAGCCGCCTTAAGGCATAGGCATTTTGGGCAGTTACCCTGGGTCCTCAAGAGTTAAGGGGACCAATTGTAATCTATGTATGCAATAGATTGCTGTCACTAAATAAAAAGAATTATAGGACCTTATGTATTGATTTGCTCAGGGGCCTATAATACTGCTAAAACGGCCCTGAGCATAGGGGCCCTAAAGCCTATGGGACACTGGCAAGCCCTCAGTGTGCGCACAGCACTGGGAAGCATATTTATAACATGGTAACTAGGACAGCTACACATTAAAAAAAATATTTTATTTTACCAAATGTCTTCCTTCATAATTAAAAAAAAAAAAACCTTGTGAAATGATAAACAAATGTCCGAAATTAATTCCTGTAAATTAAACAAGGAATCGATTGAGAGAAACCGTTTGGGTTTTATTGTTCATTACAATTTCTGCAAGCCTAAAGGAGATTTTAAAAGAATATTCAAAATAAAAAATCTTTTTAGTTATAGATAGGGCATGGTGCATGTAACTAGACATTGAAGAATGTACAATGGGGTATGACAAATATTTTATTGAAAATATTTTTGAGAATCGAATTTTTTTCTATTTAAAGTTATTACTAATACCTTTCTACCTTCTTTATATTTGTGTATATATATATATATATATAAGTGTATGTATATAATATATATATATATACACACACCTGTATGTACCCAAATTATATATACACCTATACAAAGATCTAAACATTTCCGAATTAATAATTTTTCATTTATCTCAAAATCGACAACAATTGCGTTTTATCAAGAGCTGTGAACCAATGGCCAACGTCGAAATTTTTCTGTCTATTTATAGTAATATGTTGCTGTGCTATATAAAACCTGTAGCATGACTTCTCCCTCATCTTATTGCACTACAATATTTATCAGCAGCGAAGTCGCGCACTGCTACACCTTTTAGTCTTTCTATCTCAGCTACAGTAGTAGAAGTGAGTTATCCAAAATTCCATTTCTGCCGCCTCTCGTTGGCATCTCTTTCTACTCGTTCTAACAAATTCTTTTTAACTAAAAGAAAACCCAACATCTATAATTGCATCCTACATCTCTATCGGATCGAATCGAGAAGACTGAAGTAAAAATAATAGCGAAGAAAAAGAGAAAAGACCAAAGCAAAATAATTATAAATTTAATTGGACCTCCTCTCTCTTAATGTCACGATTCCTATCTTGTTTACGACCGACAGACGGTAAGTCTGTGCAAAAAAAATTGTCTGGCAGCGTGCAAAAATCTAAAACAATTCCTTCCCCCCCGCAAAACCATTTTCCTCTCTCACCCTTTTTATTATTTTGATTTTGAATTTCATTTTTTCCATGTTTTCTGTTTTTGTATTTGAAGTCAGGTGTAGCCCCAAAAAATGTTCTGTTTTTGATATGAATGCATTTCAGCTTATTATTATTTTCTTTTAGTTTCTCTTTCAATGCATACCTCAGCTTTCAGGTGTGATTTAATGAATGGTGCTTTAATTGAAGAAAGGTGTGTGTGTAATGAAGGTTTAATGCTTTGATTTTTCATGTAAAACTTGTTCCCCAATTTTCTTTCTTCCCCTTTTTAATTTTTAATTTATTTCTAAACGTTTTTAAGTGATTGACTAACAGAAAAAAAATCCAAGATATGAATGTATTTTAAACTTTCTTTTAATGCATACCTCAATTTTCAGGTGTAATGAATGATGATCAATTGGGGAAAAAAAAAAAGAAATTGCGTGTGTGTAATGGTTTAATGTAAAAATTGCTTTATGTGTTTGAATTATTTCTTAGTAGATATAATTATAGTGAGGGAGGATAGATGATAGTTTTGGCTTGCAATGTAATTTTTATCTCTCTTTCTCTCTCTACATGTTTGTCTCTGGGGGGTATTTATGTAGCTACACCTGTGTGGAGGAATTTAAAGAAATGCTTGCCTCTGTATCTGATAATCGGTTTCCATATCTCCAAAAATATATCAGCTTTTCTCTTTTTTTTTTTTATAATTCTGAAAACGTTAAATATAAAGTATAGAATAGATCTACATTATGTGTGTGTGCGATTATACATTTCTATTTTTACATGAATATTGTTTGTGAGCACTTGTTTTAGTAGAAGAAAAAAGAAATGTAATTTATGTATTCTGTTATATCCCGTGATGTCTAAAACACTTGTTTGATATCTCAAAGGATTTTATTATTTCCTATTCTGTTAATGTCATTTCGATTCTATGCCAACACAATGTTGAATGATAAATAATTCACATGTTTTACTGCGGTGTCTGCCTGGGAACAAAAGACTGGCCCAACATAGCTTCCTCACTCATTCAAACGAATAGCTGCTACATTATATACATACATACATGTATGTGTGTGTATTTATACACCCACATTATACACGGTTGTTTACATCAACGTGTGTGTGTATAGATGTTTAACTTCGCCTTTTTATTTGCTAACAAGCCCATGCTGGAGCCCTGCTTCTGTGTTTGTGTCTTGTGTGACATCAGCTATGAAATATGTATTGACACACATTTCTAAAGCTATTCGTGTTTATACTCGTATGAGCAACACCGATCGAGCAATTTTATTAGTTTTAACACATTATGTTATTCGATTGTTTATTTACGAAATCAGTCTTGATTATAAGCGTTCCAGACGTGACTATCCTGTATTTTTTTAAGAGCATATCCCACTCCATTATTCAATGTGTTCGACATTAGATTTAATAGTTTGAATGACTTTGAGGGATATTCAGCTATTATATCTAGCGACTGGAATTTAAAAACGAAAAAGAAATACTTCTTCATTCGCTGGTGTTTTCACTTTATTGTTTAAGTATTCCAGTTTATGTGGCATTTTGTTGGTTTTGGAATCCGAAGCAGTCAGAGATTTATATTGAATGTGGGGAGACACATTCTTTGAAGGTGACGTGCCAAAAAAGCCTCTACATGGTCGATCGCCCTGCTAGAAATGTCAGTAAAATCCTACTCAAAGCGTATCATAGCTTATTAAAAGGGCAAAAGGAATATATATTGAATAATGTAGGTACATATTTATATAAATATACAAAACGGAATACATGGTCACGTTTTGACCCCCTTTAATCATAAATAGGTTTGATCTCAACAGATGACCTAGGGCTAAACCTCCTCTAAAAACATAATAAACCCACCATTCTGTGTTCGATCGAGATATTTTCCTCGCCTCTACTTTCACTTGTATCCGGTGTGAAATTAAAGCGATAATTTGCCTGCCAAACTTCCTAAATGTCACTTCTTTCCAGTGTTTCATGACTTGTATTCCCATTGAACCCCCTCTTTCTGCCTAATTATTATGATACTCTGTTGATAATGACACCCTGTTTTATCAATTTCCTGTTGAATCTAAATTTAGTTTTCATCAACGTTCTTATTACAATTGCTCTGAAGAATACATTACTACTGTGTCTACGCCAATTTGAATTATAAATATTTTTGCCTCTATGTGTGTATGTATATAGGTTGATGTATGCTTATTTTATTGGCGATAAAAAACGTAAAAATAGTGGAATCAAATCAATCGAATGTTTCTTTCCGTTAGAAAATACATGTAGTTTGAATACAATCCATTGCTGGAAGTGTTGATTTGTTTAACGTTTAAAAAGATTCAAGAACATGAGCTTGGAGTTATGTTGTATGTTTGTTGCCAGCATGAACCTGTCGGGGGTGGAGAATCATTTGAGAACCAACGGGGTGAATTAGAAATGTATAAACACCTGTGGTGGCTCACTTTATGCCCAGGGAAAATAACGAAGCTTTAATGTTATAGATTCATAGGTTAGAATAGCTTTGTTTTCTCTCTTTGGTCTTTTAAAAGACATGGTGGTATTACATGGTAAGACATGTTGACGAGGAGTTACCCACCCCTGTCCTACGTGGCCGATCGAGCTGCTAGAAAGAGCAGCCAAATTTCTTTCAAATCATATTTTACCGTCTTCAAAAAAAAAAAAAAACAGTTTCATAATGTTTTTAAATATCTTTAAAGATATGGTGCTCCTGTCTGGAACGCCTTTGGTAATTAGTCTGCTTGTTTAAATGTGACCTGAGGTTAAACTGTATCTAATGCAGATCTAGTTTATTGCTTGTCAAATGAAACTGACTGCTTTTGACATTTTTTCCCCCATCGTCGAGTGTTATGCGATGTGTGTTTCTTCTAATTGGACTTCATAGTCAAGTAGACACGTCTGCTTCGGTGACAGTTTTGCAAAACATGGCCTTGAGAGACATTTTACATCCTTCGCCTATGCTAAGCCTGTACTTCATTCTCTCCGTTATTTGAAAAAGTCTAATAAGCTCTTATGTTCTGCCTTCAAAAGTGCCAATGCACTGCTTCTAAAATGTATCACATAACTATAAAATAAGTTGACGGAAGTGTTGGTGGGAATAATTAATAATAAGCAAGTGCTTGTGTATATATTAGTTTCAAGGTTGGTTCGCACGCACAACTGTAGACTGAACAGAAAAAAATGTATGCAACTGTAAGCCTCTGACGAAACTACTAAGTATTTCTCCCGGAGGTGTTTTCTTGCACTGTTTAAAATAGGAAGTTTCTTTTTCTTTTCTTTTTTTCCCCTCGAAGCTTTGTTACTAAGCATTCTAATGCATTATTATTTGTCACCAATGAATTTCGGATGACAATGTCATTTCTAACACCACTTAAGACCTGTTAGCTTCTCTACATTAATACATTCCACTACTTAGACCTGCTTTTTATATATCTAACCTATGATGGCTTAACTACTAAAATGCAAATGGCATTAGACAATATATTAATGTGATTATTTATAAAGTGTGATTCTAAAGGATGTTTGGCGGGTATCCTATAATTAATGGTAGAACAAGGACATTTTTTTTTTATCGTTGCCAGTCAAGAAGACTAAGATGGCAACGATATTTGAAAAATTTATAAGTCCTCACTTTATAAATCTATATATATATATATATTGTAATGGATTGAGAAGCTACAATCCATTTTCTAATATATTGCCAAAGGACAAAGAAATTCTTTAACTTTGTGAAATTCGAAATTGGCATTTTTGAAAAATAAGAAACAAGGTTATCAGTGCTAACGACTTCGTTTGGATTCCTAGTTCAAAGTATTTTTCATTCACCTTGCCAATGCTTTTGGAGATGAAGAAAATTGCTTCAGCATCCACCCCTACTTAACACACCCTCAAAATTCCATTTTCCCCCTCAGGAATGCCTAATGTATTGATTGAACAAGCATTTACCATTATAACATTGCTTTCGGATTCACTTGTAGCATATTCGTTTTAACTTGCCCAAAGTCTCTTTCGGTGGCAAATTAACCCCGTCGTTGTCTTTCACTAATTAACAAATCAAGAGAATGAATGAATAATAATGTTATTCCCTAAAATCGAGTTCTGCTTGTTGACACGGCATTATGTAACTGCCATTGTGATAACAACGTGTCCGTTTCCCTAAAAGCAGTGCAGAATCGTATAGATTATAGTTATTTAATGTATGTTCTATTTGACCAAAATAGTTTCTTTCTGAAAATATTCACATTTGATGGACGTAGTTGATAATTCTATCAGCAATCATTTCAAAAATGATTCCTAAAGAATTATCTCAATTTTCTTAACTTTAGAGGAAGATCTGAAGAAGACTGATATAAGATGTTCAAATGTAGTAGTACAGGTGAATCTGCAACCCTAGTTTTCAGGTATATGCCTGCCTGCTTGCTTGTAAGCCGAAAATATGCGAGATAAGTGGAAATCAATGAATTTAAATGGTATAAATAAGCAAAAAGCGATAGTATAGGAAAATAGTTTTAAAGCACGTCACGGCAATATCGATTTCTTTATATTCACACATGGCCTCAAATCTATACATAACAAGAAATAACTCCTAAATCGATGCTACGTCAGTTGGCCACCACCGGGAAACGAAACCAGTTTCAATTCGCTGGCCAGTTCTTCTTATTTGAGAATATCTATTAATGAAGGTGTGACCATCCCAAATATTTGTCTCCTAGAATTACATTGTCCACTCTGTCCTTCCTTTATTTTATTTGCTTTTAGCTATAATAGGGTGTGATTTAAAGATTTTATTGCTGTTTCTTGCAAGACTAACACCCACGTAGATTTC
This sequence comes from Octopus sinensis, assembly GCF_006345805.1. Lineage (NCBI taxonomy): Eukaryota > Metazoa > Mollusca > Cephalopoda > Octopoda > Octopodidae > Octopus > Octopus sinensis. Next base: position 3,705,120 of record NC_043007.1, on the reverse strand, counting down.
CTGTGTTGAACTTATGTATTTGTATAAAGGAAGCACACAGTATCCTTATTAGTTTAGCCCCTAATCGGGGCAAAGGCTTTTTCTTCGTGACCACCCCGTTCTTTTAAATAGGGTGTATCAAGGGCTTATACATACGCCCTTCGTTTTTGAGAAAGCCTTGACTGAAAATTTCGATGCTGTGTTTAGCAGATCGAGTGACCCTAAGAACTGTAATTTAGTTTACGTTTCATATCGGGGTGTTAACAGGGTACGTGTAAGAGTACGTGACTTTTAATATGCGTCACGATGACTCATCCTCAGCACGAAACTAATTTTTACTTAGTTATTTTATTCTGTAGTTGGGATCGGCTAATTTAGTATTAAAGGTTCTTGGAAAGGGTCAGTTTTATATGAAGTAAGGAATTATCTAATGTCTATTTAAACTTTATAGAAGAACCTCGTCGCAAGACGAAAAAAATGTTCTGTAAAATCGTTCGACCATTCGAATTTTTAGGTTGGCAGTAGTTACCTCCCTTGGAATATTTTTTTCATTTGTCTTAAATGGCTAATTATCAATTTTTCTTCTGATGTGAATTAGATTCGAAACTATAAAATAGAATTCGGTTAAAAAGATGAATATCGGAGGAGTAACTCGGGGTCAATTGACACTCTCTCTCTCTCTCTCTCTCGCACACACACATACTCGCACTCTTGCACACACACACACACACATACTTGCTCTCTCACTCGCTCTCATTCACACATTCATTCACACACTCGCTCTTACTTGCTCTCATTCACACACTTGCTCTCACTTGCACACACACACAAACTTTGTGGCTTTGTGTTCCAATACAGATCTTACTGCCAAAATGGATTACGAGTTTCTTCCAACCAAATTCCTTTAACTTGAAGCCAAGGAGGGAAGTAACACCTGCTAGGAAAAATATCAACTCTCTCTCAAATTGCATTTACTAAAATCAAGTAATATATATATATATATGTTTGAGTTGCATAATAGTGGTTTTATCTCTAATTCATATTTTATATATTTATACTGTGAAATTTGATTTAATACTAAATTGAATTTTCCCCTGTAAGTTTGGAGTTATACTCCCTAATATTATTATTATATATATATATAATGGTTGAAGCACTTTATACTGTCTGGGTGAGATGGATGATCATGGTTGTAACCCTAGGTTTAGGTCTGCTTGGTCAGAGCTGAGAGCTTCTGCTTGTCTCATTTATCTGAAATATTTAAGGCTTCTTGGTGGAAACTTTATTATGATTAATCAATTCAATTCCACATTTGTTCATTTAAAAACTAATATGAAGTTAGTATGTCTTATGTTAATGAATTGTTAAAACAATCATTTTTTGGGTGGTTTATGGTTGTATTTAAATGAGTGTCCCTAGCCTCATGGCTGAGGATTTAAGGCCCTAGGGCACAATTGCTATTTCCTTACTACATACTATGATCCCCTGAAACTGGTGTGCATGGCACCACTGGGTGTTCCTGTATACCATATGTTTCTCTGGTTGAAAACCACGCTGTGCACTCTGACATGCAGTGTTTTAATATTTGGGGGTACATTGTGGCAGACCCCCCCCCTCCCTATTTTTTTTGTCTCTTGGCCACTGGTTACTCTTTTACTTGTTTCAGTCATTTGACTGTGGCCATGCTGGAGCACTGCCTTTTAGTCGAACGAATCGACCCCAGGACTTATTCTTTGTAAGCCTAGTATTTATTCTATCGGGTCTTTTGCCGAACCGCTAAGTTAAAGGGACGTAAACACACCAGCATCGGTTGTCAAGCGATGTTGGGGGGACAAACAGATACAGACATATATACACACATACATATATATATACATATATATGACGGGCTTCTTTCAGTTTCCGTCTACCAAATCCACTCACAAGGCTTTGGTCAGCCCGAGGTTATAGCAGAAGACACTTGCCCAAGGTGCTATGCAGTGGGACTGAACCCGAAACCATGTGGTTCGTAAGCAAGCTACTTACCACACAGCCACTCCTACACCTTAATTTTATTTTTTTGTAGTGCTCCCTTTTAAGTAATCATTACCTCCATGGCCCACCTAAGTAGCAATTGAGGTATTATGACTAAGCTATCTTAAACATGGATGATAATTTATAAATTTTATTAAAAAAATGGATTCTGTAAGCTTTTAACAGTGAAATGATAAATTAATAAAGGCAAAACTTGTAAATTTTCTTTATACATTGCAAGTTAATGAATTGTCTGTGCCTGAAGAGATCCAGCTAGAATTTTTTTTTATCAGGTGGAGCCACTGTGTAGATTCTACTACTACCTGCTAGAAACAGCAGTCCACTACTTAGCTCTCATCTTATTTTAATAACCATTACTATTTCTACAATGTATAACATGATTACTACTATGGGTAAAATTTAAGTATGTCATGTTGTCTCACCATTGCCTTTGACTTGCTCAGCATCCCCTAGCGAGTGGTACTGCCCATAAGGCAGCGAGCTGGCAGAATCGTTAGCACGTCGGGCAAAATGCTTAGTGGTATTTCGTCTGCTGTTACGTTGTGAGTTCAAATTCCGCCGAGGTCAACTTTGCCTTTCATCCTTTCGGGGTCGATAAATTAAGTACCAGTTACACACTGGGGTCGATGTAATCGACTTAATCCCTTTGCCTGTCCTTGTTTGTCCCCTCTGTGTTTAGCCCCTTGTGGGTAGTAAAGAAATAGGTACTACCCATGTTGAAAACCTCTGCTCTTGATCAATGACTCAAATTCATGATGTATTGAACAGCCAAAATTTTGGTTCCCTTGCAGAGTTAAAAATTTAGGGGAAAAAAAAAAATTGTAGATCTTATTTTTATCGTTTCTGTGTATGTTAAAATTATTTCAGATGAATTATTATTACGAACTTTGTAAAAGCTTAAACTGTTTTAAATGTCTGTAGTGCTCGTAGACAAACTCTACAGTACATGGTTTGAAGAACTGCCTCAGATATTGGTGGGGAGAGAGAGAGGTTGTTGGATAGACAACGGCAGTTGTTCAGTTCTTTTGCATTTCTGTGTGTTAATGAAGCTGCTGTTCTTTTTGTCTGGTCTGAGTAGGAGGAATTGTATGTCATGGCAGTGTTGGTTTTTTTTTTCCCTTTTTCGGGTGGTGTTTGTGAATGAAACATTGTTCTAACAAAGCAATATAACTCTTCATCCTATAGATTAGTCTCTTCTTTATTGTCTGAGATTCCTGCAACTGATGACATACATCAGGTCTTCAAAAAACCTTTAACAATTACATGTTGGCAATAAAAAGTTATACATTCCTGGGGAGAAGTTATGGATTCTGTGTCTGGGTACTCTTCCTAATGCAAGCCGCTTTACAGATTATCATGGGTCTACTCTATTATGGCATCAGCTCCATAAATATTGTCTTATCCCCCAATAAGACTAGAAAGTTCTCTTGTGTGTGTTTGGATATAATCACTGACGTAGCCAATGACAGTACCACCTGATTGGCACTCGTGCCAGTGGAACGTTAAAAGCACCATCTGAGTGTGATTGTTGCTAGGGCCACGGATTGGCTCTCATTCCGGTGGCATGTGAAAAGCACCATTCAAGCGTGATCATTGCCAGCATTGCCTTACTGGCAGATGTGTTGGTAGCACGTGTGAAAAAAAACAAGATTCAAGCGTGGTCATTGCCAATGCCACCGGACTGGCTCCCGTGCAGGTAGCATGTAAAAAAAACACCTTTTGAGTGTGGTCGTTGCCAGAACTGCCTGACTGGCCCTCGTGCTGGTGGCACATAAAAGCACCCACTACATTCTTGGAATGGTTGGCATTAGGAAAGGCATCCAGCTGTAGAAACTTTGCTAGATCAGATTGGAGCCTGGTGCAGCCTTCTGGCTCACTAGTCCTCAATCTGACCGTCCAACCCATGCCAGCATGGAAAGCGGACGTTAACCAACGATGATGGTGATGATGACATAATCTTTTTTTATATAGGAATTCTGTTTGAATGTAGAACTAATTTCAGTTCTAAAGATTATTGTCCTAAGTTATATTGTAAATGAAAATTTTTTTCATAATTAGCTCACGTGTTTACTGTTGTATGTTTGTTTTTAATTGCTTAGTCAGAGGATGGAGGGTAAGCAACCATGACTTTTTTTTTCTTTCAAACTTGTTGGCGAAGGGAAGGAGAAAAACAAGGTTCATGGTTTGTGACTGTAAGAATCGGTGAGTTGATAACAGGGTGTTTGGGCTAAATTCGATAGTTTGCATAAAAAGGAAAGAAAATTCAATATCCCATCCAAAAATTAAAGTATTTAAAACAAAAGAAATATCTATTTGGTTATGGCTGGGAGATAACGGTTTAATCAGAGGAGTAGCCATCCTCAGCGTCCACCAAGATGGCTCTGGAACTTGGTGCAAGCATTCTTCATTGTATCCTTGGGAAGATCTTTGAACACCTCTTTGATCTTGGCTGTTGGCACTGCCTTGGTGTTGCTCACAGAACAGTTGGTGTCTTTCTCAGCTGCACCCTATACATAATAATCCATGGGATTACAGGTGAAGTTAATTAGGAGACCAGAAATTGAGGCTGATTAAGTTGTAGAAATTCTGACAACCACTTCTGACTCTTTCCTGAAGTGTGGCAAAGAATCCTGCTGCCACATATGGCATTCCAGCAGATATATGAGCTTGAGTGACATCACCTTCACTGGAGACACTCCCAAAGACCATCACCTTCTTGCTGGCCATAGCTTCATAGCTTCCATAGCAGCTGTTCTTGTCCTGTCTTATAGCCTTTAGTGTTCACAGAGTATTTGAACAGCAGTCATGATGTTGGCATTTTGCTACTCAGTGCAAATCATAATGATACAGGTATCTCCCTTCCAATATTCAGGTGGTTTCCAGTCCTCCATGTCAAGCTTTTTTTTTCTTTTAAACTTTTAATCTTTATGCTCTCCAGCACCTTTGACTGTTCACCGATACATCAAGCTGTTTCTGAAAAAAGGAAACCTAAAACAGCCTCAAATTTGGCTCCAAGACCCCATATATTATGGTTCTTAGATGAGAGATCTGGTTGAAGTGCTTTTGACTGTAGACTCCTCTAGAGTCAACCATGTGCCAGATGATGGTGTTAGATCTGGTGGGAGCTTCATCATCATCATCATTTAGCGTCCACTTTCCATGCTAGAATGGGTTGGACGGGTCAACTGGGGTCTAGGAAGCCAGAAGGCTGCACCAGGCTCCAGTCTGATCTGGCAATGTTTCTACGGCTGGATGCCCTTCCTAATGCCAACCACTCCGTGAGTCTAGTGACTGCTTTTTACGTGCCACTGGCACAAGTGCCTGACGGGGCTGGCAAAAGGCCACGGTCGGATGGTGCTTTTTACGTGCCACCGGCACGGGGGCCAGGCGAGGGAGAAAATATTCTGTGGTGCCCCAAAATATTTTCTATATCAAAATATGCTGATATAGCACAGATTTAAGTGATTCTTTTCATCCATGCAGGTCAAATCAATTGGTCTTGGAGCTCGGCCAATGTAGAGGTATTCATCATTTTTATTATCCAGTTTCCCATGCTTGCACAGGTCAATTCAATTATATCGAGACAGATCTTCTCTGGCCGGATGCCCATCCTGTTACCAACCCTCACCCATTTCCAGGCAAAGTAATATTTCCCCAGGGTCAGGCATAATTTTCCAGAATATTGGAAATTAATGAAACTGTGATGCTCATTTACAACTTTCACCTGGAGGTCAAGCGGAGACACACTCTCTCATACACATACACATGCATTTATATTATATGCTCCTTTTAGTTTCTGCTGAAAAGGCACCTGCCCAGCCTGGGTATATTGTGGAAGGCACCTGCCCAGCCCGGGGCTATTGTGGAAGGCACCTGCCCAGCCAGGGGCTATTGTGGAAGGCACCTGCCCAGCCTGGGGCTATTGTGGAAGGCACCTGCCCAGCCAGGGGCTATTGTGGAAGGCACCTGCCCAGCCTGGGGCTATTGTGGAAGGCACCTGCCCAGCCTGGGGCTGTTGTGGAAGGCACCTGCCCAGCCTGGGGCTGTTGTGGAAGGCACCTGCCCAGCCTGGGGCTGTTGTGGAAGGCACCTGCCTAGCCTGGGGCTGTTGTGGAAGGCACCTGCCCAGCCTGGGGCTGTTGTGGAAGGCACCTGCCCAAGATTTCAAACAGTTGACTAAACCTGAAACCATGTGGTTTCAAATTCCTTAATCCCACAGCTATGCCTGCAATGTATGGAGATATATTTCATATCTGTCCTTCCTACATTAGAAATGCATGGAAGTGAGTGGGTGTAATCAGCCATATTAAGTATTATTTCTTGAAAGGTGTTGTCTTTCAGAGCCAATCAAGAAGGGTGGGGCCTTTAAGGGCAGCAAATATTGATTGTGCTGTGAGGTTTAATTCGGTGAAATTTTCTTTGACCTTCATCATGACTCAGACTAGAAATGAAGTTTGTGTGAAATTTAATACTGAAGTTAAAACAAAAAGGTTAGACATCTGACATTAGGACTTAAATATCTCTTCCCCAGTACATACATACATATATGTATATATATATATATATGTATATGTGTGTGTGTGTATATAGATATATATATATATATATACACACACACACACACACACACACACACACACACACACACACACACACACACACACACACACACACACACACACACACACACACACACACACACACACTTCTCCAAGTAACTTGCCATTTACTGTTTAACTATTGCAGTGACCTTAGTCATATCTGGAGGGGCTCTGAAGTAATAATTTTATCAAGTGTTTTATTATTGCACTTATTTATTTTTTTTTGGTGGATGTATATATATTTTTTTGTCCTCCACAGGAAATTGTTTGCTTGTGTGTTCCAACTTTTGTTTGCTTCCTTCAACTTTATATATCAACATAAGCAAAAGTGACATCTTGGAAACCCAGAGCAGAAAGAAGCTTTGGTAATGCGATAACCTGGGGAACATTGGCTTCAAAATTATTCAACTAAAAAGGAAAAAAACATTTGACTTTAACTAGGTCAAATATTAACCTTGACCTAAACAGGAGTTCAGAATAATGTTCATGCTTTATACCTGCAAGATAGGGCCACATTATTTCTGTGTCTGTGTTTATGGGGGTTGGTTCTTTTGTTTTACTCCTTAAGGTCAAGTACTTATTAATTGCGTGACTAGTTTCATCAAGTGCTCTGACCACTTGAGAATTAACTAAAGCATATTAATATTCCTTCTTAAGAGTACAATGCATTTGTTCTTTTAAATCAAAAATGTTTCTCACTTTGTGGAGAAATTACTCATAACTATTCAAGTTCCCAGGTTTGGGTTGAGGCAAAGAAAATAATTCTAGAATTCAAATGCTCCTAGTGGCGAAATTGATCCCAAAAGAAATTCCAGGTGGATCTCATGGAATTTGTTGCTTGCTGGGTTGGTTCCTTAGAACTGAATTCCATACTTTCAGAAGACCCTTGTTTTTAGTTATGTCTGGCATCTTTTGTTAGTCAGTGTCCTTCTTTGCTATTTCATAATGTTAGTCATCATAACTGTTTTAAATCTTTTTTTTCTTCTTCTCCATGCTGCCTCAGGTTGAATTTGTCTATTTTTCTCTTTGAGTGTCAAACACTTGGTGCAGTCCTTCGTCATCAGACACACTCAATGACAAAGAAAACCTGCCAAGATTTGTTTGGTATTGTTTTCTAGCTTGATGTCCTTCAAATTGCCATCCGTTGCATAGCTTGGACTGAGTGCTGTTCTATCACATCATCAGAACCAGGGTTGTCTGACAGGACTAAAGACCACCTCCCCACACTGCATCAGTCCTTGCTCTCTTTGCTAAGTTGCCTTATTGATCCACTTTGTTTAATCCAACTCACCACTTTTCTTTTCTGATTGTAATCTTTTTGTTATTCATACTTACACTTAAGTCGGTCTGTTCCAATATTCTTTTCTATCATTTGTTCCCTTGTGAGGTCACATTGTTTCACTGGACATAGTCTACAGTCGATATTTATATTTTTAGATTGTCTTTGCAGTCAATAATACAATCTGTGTGCCATATGTTATCAGGTTTGTTTTGACACCAAATAGTGTGTGTTCAATAAGCAATATGCAATACCACATGAAAATAGGTTTCTTCTGAAATGACACAATTTTCTTTCAGGTATAATCAATTTGAACCGGTTTCTATTTACCTTTCAAGTATTTTTTTACCTCTGATATTTTTATATATAAAGCTGAAGTTGTCTGTGTGTGGCAGGTTTGGTAGCCTTCAACTAACACTATCTTCTCCGAGACCCTGTGGTGCAAGTTGACCAAAATTGAGAGTATGATAGAAGAAGGCTGGCTCTTCCTTCCGCAGAAGAAAAGATTCAAATCGGACCTTGCAGGCTGTAGTCATACTGCTTGTCATTTCCTTGTTTTCATCCTCTGTTGATGCATTTCCTTCTACTTTAATGATCCCATTAAGATAGTCTCTAGGCAGTCATTTGAGCTTCAAGAAACAGCAGCTAATGCTCCCTCATTACACCCCTCTTAAAAACTGGATGGTTACAGTTGGACATGTCTTTTGATCATATCTGTTTCGATTAGCTTACTTGGGCCTAAAGAACAATTTCGGTATTTTACGTAGTTCTTTACTTCTCCAAATCCTGTCCATTCCTGCAGGCATTAAGGCTGGTTTTCTCATAGGAAATGGTGCGGAGGTGTTGTAAGGGTTTGCGAGTATTTTCTGACATAGATGTTGACATAAATATATAGTGTAAATCTGCACTGTAAACCTTCAAACTTTGCCGCTAGCTTTCTAAATCCTTCATTTCACATGGAATTTTTGGACCTTTAAAGTTGTCTTGGATATGTCTCCCTTCTTTTGACTGTAAATTTTGGTCTGAAAAAACATCAATTTCCCCATGTTGGTACATGTGGGGCAGACAGTTTTTTCAGTTTGATTCTGTAGTTATGGTATTCTTAGATTTTAAATATCAGTCTTGCTTCCTGTGTTTTTGAGGGCTTCTTCTGCTGAGTCTATTTTATCCATGTACCACATGACACATTTTGCCCCATCAGGTATCATACAGTCACTCTTTCATCTCTATATTAAAAGCTACATGTTGCACATATCAGCAATCAATGAGGGACCCCTGGTTGTTTGATCTACAAGACCTATCTGCCAAACATCCCTCAAATTACATCATACCACTTTGGAACGAGTGATACATTTATTAATTTGATTCTAGAATTGCAGTGGTCATGACTGGAACACCTCTGGTGCCAGATCTTCTTTAAAAAGGCTGAACTGAGACAAAACATTGGCTCATGTCTTTTGGCCCTCCCTGAAACCACTGTTGGCGCTATGACACACACTTCCATCAAATGTCCTGTTAATTTCTGTCTCAATTCTTCCGTTGGCACAAGGCCTGAAATTCTCTGGGAGGTGGCTTGTTAATTGACCCCAGTACTTGACTGGTACTTATTTTCAAGACCTCCCCACCTCCAATGATGAAAAGCAAAGTTGACTTTGGTGGAATTCTTACTCAGCACCAGCTTAATAAGTTCATTATTTTCAAAGTTTGAAACAAAGGAAGTAATTTTCACTATAATTTTGGTAACAGAAGGTTTAATAGGTTAGTTGGCAGTAGGAATATGTTGGTAATTTCCCCACATGCATTTGGTAAATTATTTTGGAATTCTGATACCCTCTGCTTTATTGGCATATAGGGTAACACTTCAGTGTAATTTGATTTGCGTGTGTTTAAGTACTGTAAGCAAGAAAATATAATTCTATACAATTGCTTAGTATTTGGCCAATTTGCTGGATTCTATTTCTACCAATCCTCTTTATAAGGTGGCAGCAACATATTTCACCTCTTCTATTAGAACTGAAGAAGTTGCAGCTTATGGTGTTGCTAGGGTTTGGGATCTCTTTCAGCTTGTACCCTTACCAGTGCTGTGTCTATTGGATGAAACCTTCCCATCACTGTCCACCTAACTCTTTTTCTTTCTTTACTTGTTTCAGTCATTTGACTGTGGCCATGCTGGATCACTGCCTTTAGTCGAGCACATTGACCCCAGGAACTATTCTTTATAAGCCTAGTACTTATTCTATCGGTCTCTAAGTTACGGGAACGTAAACACACCAGCATCGGTTGTGAAGCGATGTTTGCGGGGACAAACACAGACACACACACACATATATATATACATAATATATATATATATATATATATATAACAGGCTTCTTTTAGTTTCCGTCTACCAAATCCACTCACAAGACTTTGGTTGGCCCAAGGCTATAGTAGAAGACACTTGCCCAAGTTGTCACGTAGTGGGACTGAACTCGGAACCATGTAGTTTGTAAGCAAGCTATTTACCACAAAATCTGAAAACCCTATAATTTAGGGCTGAGATCAAGTTCTTTTTGGTCAAGGCAAAAAGGCAACAAGGTAATCCAGTACTCTTCTCATAAGCCTAATTATTGGCCAGTGTAGTGCAGGTCATCTTGTTAATATTAAACTCTTCATCTTCAAATAGCCACTGTTATGTGGATATCTTGTTCAACTTCTGTGAGTGTTAATCGACAATTATGGCTCATGGTTTTTAATTACCGTATATAGAACACTGGAATTGACTGTGTGTATAGAATGTAAAAACAGATTAATTTCAGTTTTTGTAATATATTTGTTAGCTCTCTCTTAACCATTCTGTTCTGTCCCATAAAGGTAAACTATGCCACAGTCTTCCTGCATTGGTCTTTTTTAATCTATTCTTACCATAGAATGTTTGTTCTTGTATGATAGTATCAGACCATCAGTGTGTTCTTGATGAAATTACTGTATTTTTCTTTATCATCATCATTGTTTTTTAATGTCCACTTTTCGATGCTTGCGTGGATCAGATAGCTTGTTAGTTGGATTTTTCCATGGTTGGATGTCCTTCCTGTTGCCAATTCTCACCTGTTTCCAAGTAATATAATATTTCTCCATGGCCAGACATGTCTTGGGAAAGTGGAAATGAATGGCACCACTACATGATGGTGCCACTTGCTTACAACTATAGCATGGTGTTAAGGAAAGAAGACTGTAACACATACACACACACATCTTTTAGTTTCTGTTCATAAGGCTTTGGCCAGCCTGGGGCTATAGTAGATACTTGCGCAAGATGCCATGTAGTAGGACTGAACCTGGAACCATGTTTTTTTTTTTTTGTATAACTAATTAGAAATAGAATTGTCTGTAGCATTTGATCCTGTTTATACCTTTTCATAGAATTCCAATAAATGGTGACTGAGATTTGTGGCTTCAGATAAGTCTTGAATCTAACATTTTTCCAACTTCATTTAATAATCTTGACTTCAATGCTTGGGTTCTTGTATAAAGTTTTCAATCTCAGTTTCCCATTTATCTGCACTTTCCATCTTCATTTCCTGGGGAAACCAGTTTCTCTGATCTTCCCTAAATGGCATCTACACAGTTTTACTTGTCTGCTTCTTTACTCATTCGACCCTTAATAACAAGTGTTGAGTAGGTTCATTGTTACTTATCAGATGTAAGGAATTCTTCTGTAAATGCTTTTTCTCTAAATTTCCTTTCTATAGCTTCCAATGTTATGTCTCTGTCCAGTTACCATCACTCGCTGGTTCAAAGAGCAAGTTTTCCTTAGAATTGTGTTGTCTCCTTGGTTCTAAAATTAAAATTCTTAACATTAAATCCAATACCTGTGTTCAGACTGGAATCTAAATATGGGACGATGTCAGTTTGCCCCTTGCATACTTTTAGTTCAGCCTACAGAATCTAGTCCTATCCATTATTCTTAAATATTTATGTGTTGGCTACTTGGATTTTTTTTTGTTTTCATCTTGACATTTTCTGAAACAAGGGGTGGGGTAACGTAGTTGAATATCCCTGTTTTTAGGCTGTTACAAGTATTGATTTGTAGAGATTTGAAAATTTGTTTTATATATACACACACACACACTGAAGCTTTCCTTATAAAAGGAAGATGTAATAACATTGTGAAAAAAATGCTTTATTCTGACATTCTGTGTTCTATTCTATAATATATTGAGTGGAAGTTTTGATTTTTTAACTTAGATTTATGCATGCAAGCAGCCAGCAGACACAATGTCTCCCTGACATTAGTGATTAAATGTATGCATTATACACACATATGCTCACAGTTATGAGTGTATATCATTTGCTTCATAATGTCACAGACTATTGGCTTGAGATATCTCTTTAACTTGGGTGGCTATATTCATACCCTTATATCATCATCATTTTAATGTCTGCTTTGCTTGCATGGGTCAGATGGAATTGTAAGTCATATTTTCTCTATGGTTGGACATGTTTCCACAATATTGGAAACGACGGACACTACTTGAATGACACATGCTTACAACTGTTATACACATTCCTGGCAACTGATATGTATAGATTAATTGTAGGCAAGACTCACAGTATTTCATTTTGCAATCATGATATACTACCAAGTATGTTATATCTGTGCCAGTGGCATGTCAAACCTGTGATGGTGGCACAGAAAAGCACCATATGAGTGTGATTGATGCCAGTGCTGTCTGACTGGCTCCCATGCTGGTAGCATGTAAAAGGCACCATTTGAATGTGGTCAATGCCAGTGCTGCCAGACTGGTGCCCGTGCAGGTCGCATGTGAAAAGCACCCACTATACTCTTGGAGTTGTTGGCATTAGGAAGGGCATCCAGCTGTAGGAACCTTGCCAGAACAGAATGGAGCCTGATGCAGCCTCTTGGCTTGCCAGTCGTCAGTCAAACCATTCAACCCATGCCAGCATGGAAAGTGGATGTTAAACGATGATGACACTTGGTGGTCTAGTATGGTCACAAAACAAGAAGCTGTGGTCTTTCCAGCAACTGTTGTACAATGGCCAGACAAGGACACCCTTGCTCCCCCATACATTCATGACAGGCTTATTTCAGCTTGTCAACTAAATCCATTCTCAAGGCTTTGGTTGGCTCAAAGACACTGCCCAAGCAAGTTACCACACACTGATGGATCCCACTTTCATGTGGTTGGGAAGAGAGCTTCTTAACCATTCATCCGTGCCCCTGACACGTACACAGGCCAAGGCTTTATGATGGTAGGCAAATGGCTCATAATATTTTACCTTTTATTTGTTTTGGTCACTGAACTGCAGCCATGCTGGAGCACTGCCTTGGAAGGTTGAGTCAAACACTTTGACCCCCAGTACTTGCTTATAAGCCTGGGACTTATTTTGTTGGCTTCTTTCTCCAAACTGCTAAATTACAAGGATGTAAACACACCAACACTGGTTGTCAAACAGTGGTGGGGGACAAACAGAGACTCACACAAAGATATGTGCGTGTGAAGGCGTGTGGCTTAGTGGTTAGGGTGTTGGACTCCTGATTGTAAGATTATGGTTTCAATTCCTGGGCCATTATGTTTTTGAGCAAATCACTTCATTTCATGTTGCTCAGGCCACTCGACTGGCAAAACAGTAATCCTGTGACAGACTGTCATCCTGTCCAAGTAGGGAACATATATGTCTTGGAAACCATGAAACTGTTCCTATGAGTCTATATGACTCAGAACGGAACTTTATATTGATGATTGTGTGTGTGTGTGTGTGTGTGTGTGTGTGAGAGTTTATTTCACTTGCCATCTGCCACATCCAATCACAAGGCTTTGGTCAGCCTGAGGCTATATCAGAAGACTTCTGCCTCTTTTATCGAGTTCAAATTCTGTTGAGGTTGATAAAATATATACCAGTTATGTTCTTGGGTTGATGTAATCAACTTGCCTCCTCCTTGTGCAAAAATTAGAATTTATAGTTTTGTTTTGAAAGCTTAACATAGAAGCTGTGGAGGAGTTGTTTCGTGTCTAACTGTATGTTACAATCATTTTAAAATCAGAATGACAAAAATGTTTATTTTCTTGAACAAAATATGGATCGTGTCCTTCTATTGATTCAGACCTATGTAGGTTGACTACTTAGTGTTTGACAATTATCAAATATAAGTATATAACATTATGGTGTTGGTGTGTTTGTGTTGGGGGAAAATATTGATATCTAAAATGGACACAAGGCTACTTTTTTTTTTTTTGTGTGTGCATGGGTGTAGTTTATGAAATAGATGCCAGTACATGTACTTTTATGGAGGCACATGGCCTACTGGTTAGAGCAGCGGACTCATGGTCAAGGGATCGCGGGTTCGAATCTCAAACCGAGCAACGTGTGTGTTTATGCGCAAATGGCCTAGTGGTTAGAGCAGCAGACTCACAGTCAAGGGATCACAGGTTCGAATCTCAGACCGAGCAACGTGTGTGTTTATGCGCAAATGGCCTAGTGGTCAGATCAAAAGACTCACAGTCAAGGGATCACAGGTTCGAATCTCAGACCGAGCAACGTGTGTGTTTATGAGCAAATGGCCTAGTGGTTAGAGCAGCAGACTCACAGTCAAGGGATCACAGGTTCGAATCTCAAACCGAGCAATGTGTGTGTTTATGAGTGAAACACCTAAGCTCCACATGGCTCCAGCAGAAGGTAATGGCAAACTTCTGCTGACACTTTTGCCACAACTTTCTCTCACTCTTTCCTCCTGCTTCTAGCAGCTCACCTGTGATGGACCGGCGTCCCATCCGGGTGGGGAACCTATATGCCAAGGAAACCGGCCCTTATGAGCCAGGCATGGCTCGAGAAGGAACAAGCATGCACTTTTATTTTACCCCCCCCCCCCTACTCCATATATGAAAGGTAGACTTGACCCCTTATGCGATTTTGAACTTGGAAAGTTGTGAGATGTCATTACTTTTGTCTATCATGCTACTCTTCCTGATAGTGGGTTACCCTTGCTGTGGAAATGTTAAAATCTGTACTGGCTGTGAGTAGTTATTCATTTTAACAATATCAAACTAAAAAATAGCAGCGAGCTGGCAGAATGGTTAGCACACTGGGCGAAATGCTCAGCAGTATTTCGCCTTCCGTTACGTTCTGAGTTCAAATTCCGCCGAGGTTGACTCTGCCTTTCATCCTTTCGGGGTGGATAAATTAAGTACCATTGCGTACTGAGGTCGATCTAATCGACTGGCCCCCTTCCCCAATAATTTCAGGCCTTGTGCCTAGAGTAGAAAAGCATATCAAACTGAAAATATGTAATTCATTTTAAAATCAAAGCAATGACAATATTTGAGTATTAATCAGGTTTAATATGACAAAACTGTCATAAAAACAGAAATTTCAATCCAGTCCCAAGACATTGCAAATGTTTTTGAAGGGGAACGGTTTTATTGAAATATCAATACATAACGTAACCAGAAAGAGAGCCACTGTACATTTTGAACAGAAGCAAAATTTCCTTTGAATCACACTCGTGCCATGTTGGGGAAAAGGACTTAGCGGATAGTGTGATCCTCAAATCACTATGCCTGAAATTATGAAGTGGTGGTTTTGAATAGTTTTTGATCAAAAGTCTGCTTGATCAGAGTTGACCTCAGGTTAAACCTAGGCATGAAGTCACTCACAAGCACGACCCAACCACAGATGTGGTGTCTTTCTGTGCTTTTTCTACATCATCTAAAATGGATTTTACTCTTCAGAGCTAACCTCATGCCACCGCTATTCGTGGATATTAAACACTCTTTTTCTCTTCACCTGTATTGTGTCCCTTCTCTGCACATAGCTTTCTTCAAGTAGTCAGCTTGTAATAGTTAACTGGAATATTAAGGGTACCAACAGCAGCAGTTTCAGAGGGCCTGTGAAGACCATGGGTACGGAAGAAGACATTGTTTTTTTTTCCTCATAATCATTAAGAACTAACATTTTTATGGACTTACGAGGACATAGCTCTGACTGCAGCACTAAAATCTGCAACTTAAAATTTTACATAGAATTTTTGTTTTGATATGTGTCAGGGAGTTTTCCAAGTCCTTACTGGGTGATATAATTCAGTATGGAGAATAAAAATAACCTTTGACTATTGTTCATAAATTTGTGCAACAAAGAGGATAAATTTAAGAAAAAATATCCAACAGCTTTTGGACTAGGTTTAAATTATGAGCTCCTGTAGTGTTAAGCTTTTTTGATTTTTTGCTATAGATATATTGTTGTCAGTTTATATCATCCACATTTCCATGTTTGCATGATTTAGAGGAAGTTTATTGAGGCAGATTTCCAATGGCTGAATGCCCTTCTTGTCACCAACTCTCACTTGTTTTTAAGTAAGGTAATATTTCCCCATGACCAAACATTTTTTTGCAGACTATTGCTAACGAATAGCAACTGCTTGTTTAGGTGTTATGTCTTTTTGTCCGACGTCACTTCGTCAAATGTCTTTTTGTCCGACGTCACTTCGTCAAATGTCTTTTCGTCCGACGTCACTTCGTCAAATGTCTTTTCGTCCGACGTCACTTCGTCAAATGTCTTTTTGTCCGATGTCACTTCGTCAAATGTCTTTTCGTCCGACGTCACTTCGTCAAATGTCTTTTTGTCCGACGTCACTTCGTCAAATGTCTTTTCGTCTGACGTCACTTCGTCAAATGTCTTTTCGTCTGACGTCACTTCGTCAAATGTCTTTTCGCCTGACGTCACTTCGTTAAATGTCTTTTCGTCCGACGTCACTTTGTCAAATGTCTTTTCGTCCGACGTCACTTTGTCAAATGTCTTTTCGTCCGACGTCACTTCGTCAAATGTCTTTTGGTTTGACATCTTTTTGTCTGATGATTTTTTTTTTTGTCCAGCGACAAATCCTATTAATAAAATTCTCAATGATTATTTGATTTGATGTTCACCTTGTTTTCTAAAGGGTTTATTTAAAATTGGGCAAAAAGGCGCACAAAAAACATCATCAGATCAAAAGACATGGACAAAGTGACATTGAATGGAAAGTCTGGTCATGGCTTGTATGGCAGTGATGCTCATTTACACCCATCATGCAATATCAAGACAAGGACGCACAGACACAGGATGGGCTTTCACCATCCGAGCGTGATCATTGCCAGAGCAGCTAACTGGCTTCCGTGCCAGTGGTGCGTGAAAAATCATTCGAGCGAGGATATTGCCAGTGTGTGATAGTCATGAGTGTCACTAACTTTGTCTTCCATGGGAACATGTGCAGCCAGGAGAAAAATTGCCTTTCAGTGGCTGTGTGGTAAGTAGCTTGCTTACGAACCACATGGTTCTGGGTTCAGTCCCACTGCATGGTACCTTGGGCAAGTGTCGTCTACTATAGCCTCAGGCTGACCAAAGCCTTGTGAGTGGATTTTGTTGATGGAAACTGAAAGAAGCCCGTCATATATATGTGTGTGTGTATATGTTTGTGTGTCTGTGTTTGTCCCCCCAACATCGCTTGACAACCGATGTCGGTGTGTTTACGTCCCTGTAACTTAGCAGTTCGGTATAAGAGACCGATAGAATAAGTACTAGGCTTACATAAAAATAAGTCCTTGAGCCGGCTAAAGGTGATGCCCCAGCATGGCCGCAGTCAAATGACTGAAACAAGTAAAAGAGTAAAATAGTTTCTTGGAAAATGGTACTATGGAATGTTATTGAATGCAGCTACATTGGTGCTTAGCATGTTCTGCAGTCTTCAGGCTTTAGTTTTTGATATATTTTCCTCTTAGTCTTCTAATTTGTTGCCAAAAATCTCTTCAAAGCTTCAATGTTTTTGATGCACAAAGCAATATTTTCAGATGACATTAACGATGTGCCAATGTGTTAAACAAGATGACTATTTAGATGAATGTGCATTGATGCTGAATTTCTCTATATTTGAAGGACATCAAATTTTGTTGACCAGAGTTGGTGAAAATGTGAGGAAAAAAGCTATTTAGAAGTGGGTTGTCCTAGATTTGAGCAAGGAACTTTTTTTTTTTAATTTACGAAGCCTCTAAAACTACACTAACTTTTTTTTTTACAATTAGTTGTAATTTGAGAGATTTAAATGCTATTTTTAACAACTTGATTGCATACTCTCTATTAGACTGTGGAAAAAAATAATGTAATTATTCAGCTTTTGCAAGTTAAATGATCTTGGCTGTTTAAATGGTTTGTTTGGTGCAGGTTTCTTCATGATGAAAGAACAAGATATAAAATCATATATAATTGACAGAGCGGCTAACTGGCTTCAGTGCCAGTGGCACTTAAAAGGCACCATTCGAGCGTGATCGTTACCAGCGTCGCCTTACTGGCACTCAAGCCCCGTACTAGTAGGGTATTAAGAGCACCATCCGAGCATGATCATTGCCAGAGCGGCTATCTAGCCTCTGTGCCAGTGGCATGTAAAAGACACCATTTGAGCATGATCGTTACCAGCATCGCCTTACTGGCACCTGTGCTGGTGGCATGTGTAAAAGATTCGAGTGAGGTCATTGCCAGTATCGCCTGACTGCTGGTGACACGTAAAAGCACCCACTACACTCTCGGAGTGGTTGGCATGAGGAAGGGCATCCAGCTGTAGAAACTCTGCCAGATCAAGATTGAAGCCTGGTGCAGCCATCTGGTTCGCCAGCCCTCATTCAAATCGTCCAACCCATGTTAGTATGGAAAGCGGACGTTAAACGATTATGATGATGATGATCTTCATCTAACTACTTCTGAAATCTTAGATGCAGGTATTTTCTACTTACAGCTCAAGTTACTTTTTAGTCGATATGTACAAGGAGCAACCATTAATCATTAACTGGACATTAAAATGATGATATCCAGATTAGTAACTTGCTCTTGTATCTTATTGGTAGTTGTTGTTGAATTCCAGGTTGGTCCTGATTGATCTGGCCAATGTCTTCTTAAAGGAAAACATGAACTATCTTATATATTGTGTCACTCCTGTTAAGATGGTGGAGTGTGATTTGGCTGGTATTTTTAGCAGGTTGAGCTGTAACATAGTTTCTTCAATGTTTTTCGTGTTTCATTCATAAATTCTCAGTTTGTCTTGTATGTGTACCTTTTGCAAATTCAAAAGGCTTTAATCTTATTCTTATCCAGACAAGATCCTTGATGAATTTCTCAATGATTTGTAACTGTCCTTTGTCCAGAGACAAAATCCTCATCTGATATAATTACTAATTCTTGAAACTCTTAAATTCCTTTTCATCCATACCTATTCTGCTAGACAGTCTTTAATCTTTCGCTGTCAATCTGAGTTCGATATTCTATATTATTTATTTGAAGTTCTTATATATTATTGGGTCATCCCATAAATAATGTTTTTTTTTTTTTCAATTGCATGAACTAAGAGTTGGAAGGGGGGAAAACTACCTGCGTCAACTTGCTATAAAGAAGGTAGTAATTTTACTTTGTCCTTATTCTTAGTGCAGTTTGATTTTAAGTTAATTTTTTCAAAGCTGTAATAGAAGTGACAGATGAGCATATTCAGCATATTTTGCTTTGAGTTTAATAGAGGCAACAATGTAACAAAAAGTGCGAGGAATATTAATGCAGTATATGGGGATCAGACAGGAAGCGTAAGCCAGTGTCAACAGTGGTTCCAGAAATTCTGAGCCGGTAACTACAGGTTAGAAGATGAGCTTCATCCTGGAAGATTTGTAGAGCTCGACAAGGATGTCCTGCAAACCCTGGTGGAACAAAATCCCATTGTAACTGTTGAGGAACTAGCAGAGAAGCTTGGATTTGGTCATTCAACTATTCATTGACACTCGTGTGCTATCGGAGAAGTCACTAAATTGGGTCAATGGGTTCCTCACAAACTTTCCGAGTCTAATTGCGTGCAGAGTGAATGTGTGCTCTGCTGTCGTGTTTCACAAATGAACCTTTTTTGAACCGAATAGTGACTGGTGATGGAAATGGTTTTTATAAAAATGTTAAGTGTCGAAGACTGGGTGGGAAAGGAGAAGCACTGGCACCCCAGGAAAAAGAAGGTCTTCACTCACATAAGGTGTTGTTATCTGTTTGGTGGGATATGAAAGGTTTAGTCCACATCGAACTTTTAAACCCAAACCAAACGATAAAGATCTACTGCAAGCAACTTGAGCGGCTTAAGTCAGTGGTAGAAAAATAAATTACCGCCTTTGTTTTCAAGACAAAAGGCATTCTTCCATCAGGATAATGCTTGTGCTACATACAGCGGGGATGACATTCCAAAGACTGGAGCAGGTTGAATGGGAAACGATGCCCCACCCACCATATTTGCTGGACATTGCTTAATCTGATTATCATTTATTCTGCAGTCTTCAAAATCATTTGAACAGAAAAGATATGAATTCTGTAGATGAGGTCAGAACAGTACTGGAGGAGTATTTTCCATCATGGACAAGTGAATTTTGGAAAAATGGCCTTGCAAGTCTACCAGATAGATGGAAAAGTATTGTAGAAAATGGAGAAAATATTTTAGGTTAAAAAAGGACTTTATCTTAATTTTGAAAAATAAAAGAAGTATAAAAGAACCACATTATTTATGGACGACCCAATATATATTCACCTCTATCCATGACCTAAACAAGAGTTCAGCCACCATATTACTCACGAGATAGCTTTTTGGGATATGTTGACTTTCTTCACCTTGATTTTGATAAATGTTGAATCCTTATTTTATAGTTGAAATAATGTACAATGTATGGGATTCATATTTTCAATGTAATTTGCCAACATAGAATGTTTGATATTGTGGTTTAGTTTCCCTGTCTCTTCAGATTCAGTTGGAAGTGTTCATTCATGTCTAAATCACTTTTGACTGGAATTGCTCATTCTTACATAATTCTCAATGTATGAACACTACACTGCTCATTCTTTGAGTCAATATCATCATCGTTTAACGTCCGTTTTCCATGCTAGCATGGGTTGGACAGTTCGACTGGGGTCTGGGAAGCCAGGAGGCTGCACCAAGCTCCAGTCTGATCTGGCGGTGTTTCTACAGCTGGATGCCCTTCCTAATGCCAACCACTCCGTGAGTGTAGTGGGTGCTTTTTACATGCCACCAGCATGGAAGTCAGTCAAGGTGGCGCTGGCATTGGCCACGTTCGGATGGTGCTTTTAATGTGCCACTGGCACTGGTATCACAGCTACAATTTTCATTTGACTTTTTTTATTTTGATGTTGATGAACTTCACTCGCCCCGCAATATATATATATATATGAATTCAGTTGTATTTTTGCAACACAGTATTTATCATCAGAGTACCATGGCCTAAGTTACTTGAGCTATTGAAAGCTGAATGGTTCCTTTTTGGACACAGGTCAATGTTATAGATGGAACTGTAACAGATGCATTCCATGTTAGCAAAGTTATTTTTCTCTTTGACCAAACCTAATGCCAGAGTAACTAGCTCAAGTCTTTTAGGCTATGAGTGTGATTATCATTTAAGCTATATTTAATTCACATTTTCCTTCCTTTAAGCATTGTGTTTTTCCCTGATATGCTACAAAAAGCTAATTTATTCTTTGTGGGAATCCTTATACAAATGATCCTGAATTAACAGAAATCGTCATTAAATTTTAAAGCATAAAGGAAGTCCTTTGGGATATTAGGCCAACGTCATCTGCTTCAGGAATAATGGAGCCCTACGTGGTCACTGGAGTTGCTGGAAATAGCAACTAAATTTTTTTTTTAAATACCGTACTGTTTTAAATAAAATATTATTTCTTAGATAGCCCATTAAGGATGTATGTTCACGGCTGGAATTCCTTGATTTTGGGGGCTTTCTCCTGTCCAGTTGTTAAATGTTGTCTACCCCCATCCTTAAAGTTCCCATTTTATGACCATGATTGGTAGTAATTTTAGTATTTTGAGTTAGAATCCTCTTGTCCTATTTCCTTCTTAAATTTTCGGATGTGTGAGAGAGAGCTCACAGATCATTTTTATTCGACTATTTTCCACCACAATACTTTGCTAAAGTTAAACAATGAGCATATTCTTTCCTGGGTGACTAACTAAATAAATAAATGAAAAACGGTATGCCAAGTGCCATGAAGAAGAGCTGGAAGTGGCGTGAGATGGTTCACTCTGAAGAACCAACAGAAACGGCAATTGTAGTAGCGGTTACCCATCATCCTTCACCACTACGTCAGTAACTGCTGTTCCATCAATTGACTCTCCTCCCTACTTTACTTCCCTCTCACTGTTTCACTCCAACCCCTCTCTCTTTCCTCTTACTGTTTCACTCCAACCCTCACTCTCACTCTCTATATTCTAAATTGAGGTGTGGTCCTTCTTCCTATAGATAACATTGTAACAGTTTTTTTCATTTATAAAATTTTATTAAATTTATATTTTAATCAAACACTTCCTCGGATTAATCCTTAATTACTTTATTTCGTCATTGCTTTCTTGCTCTCGTTAATTCGTGTAACCGTATTAAGTGCTACACCCTCGAATTTGCATTGTCTGAGTGTAGCCGCCATTTGCAAATCGCAAGTGTGACAACATTACTACCACCACGAGAATACTTCCTACCACTATTCCCCTCACTTCCACCTTATTACCAGTCATACTACAATAACCTCCCCCCTCACTCTCTCTCTCTGGTCATTCTCTTTAGTACTTCCTCCACCCACCCTTTCTATATCTACTACTACCACCACCCTACTATTACACTATCACTCCCGCTTTCAAGTCATAACGCGGTTACTACTACAATACACCGCTTCTTTCCCCCTCTCTGTCGTTTTTAACTTTCTACTCCCACCACCACTACTACATCCACCGTGCAATCTTCTACTACCACTACTACCATCACACCCATCTTTACCAGTCAAAATACTGTTACCACCACCGCCACACATCCGCCGCCGCCACCACCATCATCCTTCTATCCACTCGTTCTCTTTACTACTTCCCCCCACCACTCCCTGATACTATAAGCCATCAGCAGCAGCAATAGTACGGCTGTTGTTGTTGTTGTTGTTCGAGGTGAGTTCGACTGACATAAAACTTAAACCTACTTTACTTAAGTAAGTAAAATTACCTTAATTCCGATCGATTTTTCACTAATAATTCCGTACTTTCTTTCTAATTATCACATCCCATCCTTCTCCCCAATCTTTTTGGCCACATTATTGTTTCTTTGATGGTATTACCACTCTATATATACCACAGTATAATACACTTTATATCTATATATACACTGTATGTCTATGTATATATATATGTGTCTGTATACACACATACATTTATATATATATATATATATATGTGGGTATATACACAATTTATATTATGGTTTTAACTCATTAATTTGTGGTATTTTATTCTTAATTTCTCTAATCTGCTTTTTTGATTCTTTTCAAAGCCCAAATGTCGTCGGTGCTTTAATTAAGCCGCATTTTGTGTAATTTAAAAGGAAAAAAATATTATGATGTCTCTTCTTTGGAACCATATATACCAAAGGATTATTATTATATTTTTGTATTTAATTCCATCCTAGTCCACCTCCCACTCGATTATATATATTTATATCATTCATTGTTTGCACGAATAATACAAATTTCTGTCTTCTTGTTGTAATTAATATTCAACGAAGAAGTTTTAAGGTGGAGAAGATTTCGTTTCCGTTTCTTTAAAAAAAAAAATATTTTCTCTTTTTTTCTAAAATCAGGTCACAAAAGAAATTGAAGTAAAAATGGATTTCCCAACTGCAATCATTCTTATTTTTTCTCTGGTTTTGGGGGAATTTTTTCCATAAATTTCTGTGAAATCCTCGAGAAGGAAACGATTAATCAGAAGCGATGAGCTTTTAAAAACTTTTAAGAAACTTATTTAAATCCGGTTCGGTTTTTAGAGGCGACTCGGGTTCTTATCTAATTAATTTAGCCCTGATTTATATCCAATATATTCACCTCCATCCGTTTGTTTAGCTTTAAATTAGATTTTTAATTAGGAAAATAAGAAAAAAAAAAAAAACGATTCATTGTTTTGCTCCGAATCGGTTAAAACCTATGACTAAAGGAAATCCAATGTGACCATCCCGTTTTTACTTCGTATCTCTTCAGTGTAATTTGGACTCTTAACCACTTTTATTTTCTGAAATGCTTGGGCGGAGACATTTAGACAGTTTATGTAATACAATATTACCTAATGTCTCATTTTAAAGACGAGAATGTAGTTTGATGGGTATAGGGTTGCTATTTCTAGCAGGTCGTGGCACAGAGCCTCTCCCTCTCCATTAAGCTTTGCTATTTCATCATGAAAAAAAATATCCTAATTCACATCTATATTTCCTCGTTCCTTCTCTGATATTCTCTCCAATTTGTCATTAAATAAAGTACCATACATCATTTTACGCTTCTCATTAAACTCTCGTGAGCTTTCTCTCTTTTATTAACCATTTTTCAGATGTTTTTTTTTTAAACATCCTTTATTAATTTACTCCGACCTTTTTTTTCCCCCTTTTTTTTTTTCACTTCCAAATTTTCAATTCTTAAGCCAGGTTTTAAACGAAGCCACATATGTTATACATCGTTCTTTCATTTCATTTTTGTGCTTCAAGAAATCCTGCTGCCAGTAGAGATTTCTGCCTTTTTAACCTTTGCTCCATTCCGTCCTTCCTGGCTGTCATTTTCTCCTCCATCTTAGCTTTCTCTGTTAAGCTTTATATACGTGGTATATATATATATGTATATATATGTATATGTATGTATATGAAATATGAATTGGAGATAAAACCACTGTTATGCAACTCAATTTTATCTCTAATGCATATTTTATATATTTATACTGTAAAATTTGATTTAATACTAAATTGAATTTTTCCCTATAAGTTTGGAGTTATACTCCCTAATATTATTATTATTATTATATATATATGTGTGTGTGTGTATATATATGTATATATATACTCTCCTTTGTAAGTTTATCGTTAATTTCTTTCTAATGAAAATGGGAAACTTATAGGACAGGTATGTCATGTGTGCGCCTACGTATAATATAACTTTGCTACACACACATTTTCCATCTGAATAAAATAGTATGGCGTTTAAATTATATCTCGATATGAGGTTATGGAGTTGAGATAGGATGTGAAATTGATGTAGGTGGTGGTGGAAATAAGTTTTTAAGGCTGTGGTTATTTCTTTTCCCCCTTAAAATTTCGTGAAGCTGACTGCTTTAGTGAGGTAGTTTGGGAAAGAAAGCTCTGTGTATGTCTGTATGTGTGTGTGTGTATATCTATATATATATATATATATATATATATATATGTGTGTGTGTTTGTGGGTGTGAGACAATTTGTGAGTGAGACGGATATCGTGCATCGTAGATGTATATCTATATCCTTATATTTGTATGTAGGTGTGTTTGTGTGAAATTGTTTGCGAGTTCTAATATCTAATGTAGATCTTGTGTGAGTGAGTGAGAGAGACAGAGTGAAGAGTGAAGGGGGGGCTCTGCTGTTGCTTGTCATCGCGATCGCCATTTTGCTTTCAGCCCAATTTCTTCTCTTCCTCCACTTCCAACAGATGTAACTTACATAACGGCTTTGCTGCATTCTATAATAAAAGATAACCGTCTAAACCTATCTTCTACCTGTATAAATCACAACACACGGTACCCCACGAAGCTGTATCGAATCGCTTAGGCGCTGTAATTCGAACGTTCTCAATGAACCGTCCTCAATCCCGTTTTCCTAATATATAATAAATATTTTCCCTTTCGCATTTCTATTTGCCACCATTTTCTCTTAATCTTAATATTTCAGAAATCATTTCGTAAAATGAAAATCCATAACCGAAAATTATATCATTTTAAGAATAAGTTTGGGGGGGGGGGAAAGAAAAAAAATCCTACCGCCCTGTTGCCCCCCCCCCTCTCTTATCATGGATGTGTCACTGAATTCTCTTTTGCTTCTCTTTTTCTAACTTTGAAGTGGAAAAAAAGTTAGTGTGGCCGTTCTTTCCTTTCTTTCTTTCATCACTGACCCACGATCGAGAAGGAAGGAAAAAAAAATCTACGATTATCTTGGCTGACATTAAAAAAGAAAGAAGAAAAATGTCAATTCTTAATTCTAATTTCCGTTAAATAGTCTCTAAAATGACGGGAAATCTTCTCTTTGTATACATTAATTACATCGATCCTAAAAAGAAAAGTGTCTGTATATAATATATAAATATATATTTTGGCGATTTGCCTATATTTTAATAGTATTGAGGGTATTTTTGATATCTGGTTGTCTCCAGGTGAGCCCCAATGGAGTGTTTCCTTACGAAAGACATTCCAACCATGAGCATCCCTCTTTCTGTGTATTTAGTCTATAACTGCCTGACTTCTTTTTAGTTGTTGTTAGCTTTGGATTTGCGAGAAGGTTTGACTGCTATTTCCAGCAGGTCAGCCCACACGTCGAGTCTTCCTCTTCTCCTCCACCCCACCCCCACCATTCGTTTGGCATGTGGTTGTAATTAAGGTTTTTTTTTTCATTAATAATGTAGTTAAGATATTATTACTCTTCTACTAATAAGTGTGACTAATGAGTGAATGGCCGACCAAACTGTTGGTTAATACAAATTGCCCTACAAACTGGTTCCTCGGTTGGTCGTCGCTGTTTAACAAAGTGCCCCACCCAAACTGGTCGCTTCTTGCTCGTATAACCTAGCTTTTATGGCTGTTGCTTACTCTTTCCCCCCCAGCTTCTTCTCTCTTTCTCTCCTTAGAAAAAAAATCCTTTTACTTTTCCACTGTTTTTAATTAAAACCATTAATTACATTCGTGTGCGCGCATTCAACGTAAAAAAATTTGCCCGTTTTTTTTTTTGTCTTTTTTTCAGGAGGAAATTCTTTTACTGTCAGCTTTAATTATAATGGAGTTGTTTTAGCCATGGGTCATCTGATTAAGCAGACTTATGATCTATGACATTCTAGCCATGACTGTCCCTTCTTAGTAGCAGAGACTCTAGATATATATATAATCGAATGTGTCATTTCCTCCTTTTTATTTTTTTAATTTCTTAAAGACTACAGTAATTTCAGGAAGATCTGGATGTACAGCATCCAATTGTAGCTGATGGAGCCTAGTATCTTCCTCATTGCTTCAGCAATGGACGAGCACTCTCTTTCCCATTACTGGTTTTGCCATCCGTTTTTCCATCGTCGCCATCTGTACTGACAGCTGTATGATGATATGATAGAATGTGTGTATAAAATGTCCATTTTCCCCCATGAAAGAAGCTTATGTGGTGCTGTGTAGTCTCTGTCTTTTTAAAGAGAGAGCTTGGCACCATCCATATTGCTTTGAATATCATGGCAACTCCCTTGATTAGTAGAGTTCTTTCCACAGTGTAATAATAATATATATTGACGGTTAATAAATTATCCTCTTTGCTGCATATTCATTGCTTGAATGATTTCCTTCTACGAGACACACACGATTAATAATGTATGTACGGTGGTCATCTTTGTTGATTGTACTTGTTGATCAAATCATTATTTCCCCCCCGTTTGTCATTCAAAACTATTGTTTTGTCAGGAGAATTTTTTCACACGAATTGACACAAATTTGTGAAATCATTCCTGTCCCTTGAGTACAGGATTTTCGTTGCCTGCACACTCGCACCACTGTCCTAATCAAACTCTTAAATACTTATTCAAGATGCTTTATTAAAAGCGAAATTAACGAATTACATAATTGTGTTGTGCATTTTTGAGAATGCAATCTTGTATCAGCAATCCTTCATAAACTCTTTGAACCTTCTCACCTGTGTTTAGGCTGTAATAAGGTTTAATTCCCTGTTATAATCCCTCAGTTATTTAACATTGAGTTCCTTTGTAATATATTTCGTATAATGGCAAACAATCCATTGTTTGCTTTCGTTTTATTTTCGTTCCCTCCACAGAATTTGTTCCTATTTATAACCATAAAATAACCTACAAAAAATAAAAATTATGAAAAATTAGGATTTGCTTTTATTTCAGATTTGTTAGAATTTGACATTTGAAACTTGTGATATCGGCAATTCCTAATGCATTCAGTTCTTGCTCTCTATGACTGTCAGCTCATGATTCATCGTTGAGGTCACTCGTTTCAGGTTGACCTTTCTGTAAGATGTCAGACTTTCTGATGATTTAAAAACTGTTAAGTCTGTTACTGAAGAAGAATCAGTTTTAGTTAGATTTAACAAAAAACAAACCCGATACTATAGAGAACAAGGAAAAGAAACCCTTTACTATAAACGATGCTGGTTCAATATCCGTTTGCCCCCAAATTCACTTTTCTTTTCGTGGTAAATCTAGGTTGAGGCCGATGATTCCAGATTTAAACGGGGTCTAATCTTCAGTGATATTGAATTCTAAAAAATGACTTCATTGTTTTATACTAAAGGCTACCATTTCATCAGTTCCCGTTCGTTTTATGGTGGGTTGGATGGGTCTTCATCTTACCATTTCTGTGGCTCTTTATCAGCTCCTGTGTAAAGGCTCAGCCTCAGATCTGCTTTCACCATTTCCTTTGTCTTCCTTGTTATTCCTCTTCTGCACATTCTTCCCACTTGGATCACTTGGCACTTCCATTTACCATTCTGTCACTCTGCACATCACATATCTACTGGCTTTGTCTTTAATGTTTTTTTAAATATTATAACCCCCTCCTCCCCAATTACCACCACCATCCCAATTTACTGACACATTACCATTCTTAAATTTCTAGTTTTTAAAAATATTTTAATCTATTCTTTTCAGATTTTGAAGCACCCATGGCTGCCATTAGGAAAAAATTGGTTATTGTTGGTGATGGTGCTTGTGGTAAAACATGCCTTCTCATAGTGTTTAGTAAAGACCAATTTCCTGAAGTGTACGTCCCCACAGTTTTTGAGAACTATGTGGCAGATATAGAAGTAGATGGAAAACAGGTAAGTTTCAGTCCTTCATTAATGCAATTGTCTTAACAGTGCCACCAGCAATGGTGTGCATGCAAATCAATTTTTTTTATCCCTCAGAAATATATCATTTTGATATTGGAGACAGCCATATTTCTTTTGAATTTTGACAATTTGGTTTGCAGACAATGTTTTTTGTTTTTTTTTTTTTCTTTTTGTCGCTTCTGTTTCCAATATTTGTTCATGTTCCTCAGCCGTTCGTACACTTTCCAGTCAGAATATCAATTGGTCATGTTTTTACGGAAGGACGAACTTGCTTGTATTGATATTTCAATTTATGTTGAAATTTTAGGGATGTATATAAGAACATATTCTAGTCCTTCTTTGAGATATACTTTTCCAATGGAGTCACCTTATTTTCCAAAGGATAGTATGTTTATATATTGGAATAGTTTTTTTATTTTTTCCCATTGTTTGAAACCTATCTGTTCTGTGGTTGACATTGTACACATCCTAAATGCAGGATGAGATCTTAGACATTCAGTATGTGTGCAATTGTCATTTCAGGGTGTTTTATGTCAAAATGAATCTTTTATGCGTTCATTTTTTTTTCCCCTTCCACATATTGCAAAAGTGAATCCACTTTGCCTTTTTTCCTTTTTGGTTCATTGTGTAAGGTGGGGGGGAAAAAGTGTTTTTTGTTTTTTTTCAATGAATTATGAAATGGGTTTTGTTTTGCATCTTTTGTTCATAAAAGAAAAAAAAACATACTGAGGGTAAAAAGCAAAAAAAAATGGTGTGCCTAGGCAGGTTTTATCGTACTGAAGAATTTAGTTGAAATCGGTTACACTTTTGGTATTTTATATTTCGTTCTGTTTCACTTTTATAAATATTTGAGCAAAGTCTTCTTTGCAACATCGAATTTTCAAACACGATCCACCTAGGGATGAAATAGTTAAGGTGACCTGTCAGCATTCCCAACTGAAGCTACAGTCGTGCCCAGGTAAGCAACAATTGTAAATTTAACTGCATGTGATATTTTATTAGATATTTTAATTGTACTTAGAGTGAATTTTAGGTTTTTTTAGTATTCTATCAAAATACCTGACAAGGGAGATGCATGCTGTTTCCTGTATTTAAAGCACTGTGATGTTGCCTTGCTTATTCCGAGTTGTGAATTATTGAGAAACCTGGGATCTAGTCTTCTACTTCAGTTAAAGTTCTTGAAATATCCGGCCAAAGAGGAAATTGTTACAATATCCATATTCTTTACCATTAAACTTTGAAGTATCAAAGGAAAATGTATTGAAGTTCCTAATGCCTTTTTTACTTTTAATGAATCCTTGGAATTCAGTTAGAATTCTGTCAACAAAGTATTCAATTATGAATAATTAAGAATCTTATTCTAATTTAAGATTACAGATGAAATTGTAAAATTATTTGCAAAACTAAAATGAAAATCAAATATTGTATTCCTCTTCCTTGGAAATCAAAATTACCAGTTTTCTTTGCCAGCTGGTAGCAACAGTCAAAGATCATAAAACTTGGAATCTGTCTACATTCCTGATCACATCATAGTCCTCTGTGGTGCTAGTCTTTTGTACATCCAGGTGCAATCCACAGATGTATTGTTCCAGATACTACATGCTCCTCCTAGTGGAGGGAATCATCCTACAGTGCAATTAGGTACGAGTTTGAAATAGCCTGAAAGTTGGGTGTTGCAAATCTAGGAAGACATAGATTGATTCTACATGACAATTTCTCCTATTTCAATGAAACCATAGTATCGTACAGGTTGTAGTTGGACTCCAGGTGAGCATAATTGTTACAAAATAGTTGCTTCAATGCTTTCTAATGACTTTTGAAAAGCTTTTTAGTTCAATTCTAAGGATGATGTCTTCCCTGCCAACTGCTTTTTATTTTATTAATTTATAATTTTTTTTAATCAGTATCTCAGGTACTGTGAATTATCAGGTTTACTGCTTCCTTCAATTTGCTTGACCTGCTTTTCTGTCAATTTAAACCATTTTGTTATAATTCTAACAATTTCCAATGCATTTATTGGTATATTGAGTTGGTGTTTGGAACACTTGTTGTTTTAGTTCAATGAAACTAACTGTTTAGCTACTAATGACATTTTGTTAGGGAACACTCTTGATATGGTATCTCAGGTGGTCAGGTGTTGTGAGTGATGACATGACTCGTGTGCAGTTGATGTTCAGGTTGGATTTCAGTTGGTTTGATAATTGTAAGGAAAATGAATAGGGAGACGATTCTAGAGGGTTGCAATTCTGGGAAGGAATGATTGGGGCACAATGTCTAATGTAGGCTTTTGGCGTGAGGAATGGTGAGGGTGGCAGCTAATTTAGAGATGCTGCTGCTTCTGATGAGATAAAATCAGAGTAAAGTCTCTGTGCCAATGGTTGTCTACCATTTTTTATGTTTAGTCTCAAGAATGCCTTGAGGGTTGAAAGCAGTTAAATCAAGTAGAACTGTCTCTACTTTTGATTTTGAAATATAAAAGGGATATATAATTATTTTTGGGAGGAAAGGCATCTTTCTTTTCCAAGGGCAGTTTCTAAATTGCAGTTTTAAATATAGTTATTGATTTAGATTATCTATTAATATTTCTTAAAACTTGATCAACTGTGGCATGAACTTTTAGTCCTAAGATTTATTTGTATCTCATCTGTAAGATAAAAACATAACTTTACAATTAAATTATTTTAAAATGCTTTATATAAATTGTGTGTGAGCAAATGGTTATGATTTTACAAAATTTTAGTGTTTCTACTGTAGAAACCGATGTAGAAACCGAAATGTGAATGCAATATGCAATGAATTCAAGACTCTGGTTTATGTAATCAGCAACATATACACTTGAAATGTAGTTTGCTTCTTATATAGCCATAGTTCAATCAATGAAAGCTTTGTAAGTGAAATTTGCATGATAGAAGAAAGTACAGAAGCCTATTGTAAATTATTTCAAGATTTACAGGACCCCCCCCCCCCCCGACAATGATTTCGACAGAAGTTATGTCCCTTCATGCTCGAGTTGACTTTTTTTTTCTTCCTTTCAAGTCTGATAAACTGAATGTCAACGTTATAAAAGATTATTTTCTTGAAATTTGCACTTCAACTTGACCGTATAGAATTTTAAAATCTAGAATTTTGATATCCCTAAACCCCCATTAAGAATCAAATGTAGCTTGCATAAGTTTTATGGTAGCAGTGTGCAATGAGTAGTATTGGAGTCTCTTTTGCAGCTCAATGAATAAATTTCTTGGATATTTCAAATTTTTGTTCTTGCCTATAATGGGGATTACAGTTGTCAGCTGACATGGTTTAGAACCAAAAGTACTTCACTCCACACAAATTGGTAAAGTGTAATTTAAAATTTGAAACCTACTTTCTCCCTGTAGTTCCTTGTTTTGTTTCATAATAAAATAGTATCAGGATAATTCCTTTTTGAGTTGTTCCAGGTTTGTTGAATGCTGTATCTTCGTTTTATGCCAGAAAATGGAAGCGTTATGTATTTCCCATTGACCCAGTGTTGCAGAAACAAAGGATTTAGGTTTAGCCCAGTCTATTTACATATCCTCCAAAAGAATAAATCCATTGGAGAGGGCAAGTTTTAGAAACATTGATATTAATATTTCATGTTGAGCGGAACCAATTTACAATTGGTTTTCATGGTTGAAAGCATTTTGCTTTCACAGATATTTAAGTCGATTCTTTGGCTCAGTAGACAAAAAATTACTGGTATCCTGCATTCGCCAAAAAGTTTTCAAGTGGATTTGCTCGATTTTATTTTTATTCTCAAATTATTTGCTTTACAAGATTGCTTTGGTGAATTATATTTCCAACAGGTGTGTTTTAAATGTGTATTCATAACCTCACCGGTACAATTAACTTTAAAAATCAGAAGTTTAGATTACTCAGTATTTCAATCTTGAAGTGAATGAATTCAAATTATCCACTTTTTCCTGATGCTGTTTTCAATTAAAGCAACACTTCATAAATAAGGAAGTTCCTAAACTCTTTCATGTTCCAACCAGTGTTGATCTTGGCATATTTCTTGTCTGCTGCCAATCCATTTAGGTTCAAATGTTATGCTTTTATCCAACTATGGATGTCTTTGAATTTATACTGCTGCATAGATTTGTCAATTTTGTGGGTAAATTTTTTCCAAAATACCATTTAACAATGGTTATAATTCCACCCAACTGGTGACTTTCCTTATTCACCTGATTCAGCAGTGGTTCTCAACTAGGGTTGTATGACTCCTGGGGATCCATTATAAGATTTTGTTGCTAAAATTTAGATGCAATAAACTGGTTATATTTCTACAGTACTCAAAATGTTGTAACAGTTTGTTTATATTGTTCCTAATATTTAATTATGAAAATAAAATGGGATTTTTGAAAATGTCGAATGGTTAAAAGATACCAACCAAGCAAAATGGGGATCCATAGGTAAAAAACGGTTAAGAACCGCCACTGATTTAGAGCTATTTCCTTCAAACGTATCACCCTGAATGGTAATATCCAAGTGTTAGAAATTGGATTTGGTTTGTTTCCTAAATGGCAAAATCTTCAGGAGTTTCTGAGACTAACGATTCTCATTATCTAGCCATGTGTATTGTTAGGAAGAGCCATAGCTCTGTCAAGTGTTAGTAGTGGAGGTCTTTTTTCTTTTTTTCCTATAATTTTCTAAGCTAATTTGTATTTAGACAATTTTTTTTTTTTTTTCTGTTTTACCATATTTCATTATTGGTTTATTTAAAATCAATTTGAGTTTTCTTGGTCACTATTTTTTGTTCTTGATCAGTCTTGTGAAATTTTTTTTTTCCATATTTGCACGATTGGTTAGTCATCCAATCATCTTAGTACTAAAAATGTTGCATGATTATATAATTTGTTTAGCATGGTTTTGTTTCGTTTTATTTCACTTGAGCACAATTCCATGAAATTTGTTTGCAGTATTTTAATCTATTCAAATCCAGTGCTACAAGGATATATGTGAACTGAATATAACTGATTTGAAATTTGATGTTTATAATCACTGTATTTTTTCAAAATTATTTCCATGAAATTTTAAATTGTAAACAATTAGTTGAAATTTTGATGTCATTCATTGTCAGTATTTTAATGCTTTCCTTAATGTAGCCTTGTAGGTTTATCAGTTTGTATATCAGTAAGGTTTAAAGTGTGGTCAGACACTAATTCTTGAAGGCATGTTGATGAAATATTTCCCAGGAGTTGAGAATGAGATATTTCAACTGCAAGTATCTTTGGGGAAGTTCAATAGTTTATAAAGCTTGGTTTAGTCGTATACTTGTTACAGCTATGAATTAGTATTCTGGACATTTCAATAGCCAGTCAAGCATGCTAATGTATACCATCACTCATATCTCAGGTATTCCTTGGCTGTTCTGCAAGAAATCAGGTAGACTATTTCTCAATATTATCTATTAATCTATTAACTGGTTATATGAATTCCAATTTCACTAATCAGTATTCTATAGTAACAGATGGCTTTCCTATTTTGTCTTGGTTTATTCTATGATTGTTAATGAATTTTAAATGTTTCTTTTGAAACTCACATTAAAAAATTGGATTTTGATTAATTTTTTGTTTTGTTTTCAAGTCCGTGTGAAGAACTTTCACTCAAGTCATTCTGAGACAATCTCTGGGAAGGACTTTTAAAACTTTATAAAAGGAATTTGAATTTAGATATATTTACAGTTAACTTAGTATATTCTTTCCAACTACCTGATGTTTTAACTTTAGTCATTTGAAAATTCAGTTGAATAAATGTAATTGGAATTATTTGTGCTTAATTAGTAGATGCTTTAAAAATTAAAGTTAAATGGCTCACGGATTTCTAAGTTTGGTAAAATACAAACTGGGTGGAGTATTTGGATTTGAACTGAAAACATTTACAACAAATCAAGTTTATCTTGGTTGACTTGGTTGTCAGGAATGGTTACCAGAATTACAAGGGAAGTTGTGTATTAGACTAGCCTTCTGTGTAGAGGTGCATTTTGTCTTTTGCTCACAACATAAAAGGTGAAGTTCCTCTGAGCTTGTGAGGAATAACTATTTTACATTGCTTAGATTGTACTGGCATTTAAACTGGCCATATCCAGTTCAAATATATTCAAACCAGCTAGATCTGGCCTATCTCACCTACCCTACAATGTCATTCTAAATCTATACAATCACATCATTGAAAGCTCAAAGCTGTGAGATAATGCACAATTAATTCAAAAAGCTGCGAATAAATAAGCATTACATTTGACAGAGGAATCTGGATGCTAAAGGGTTAAGCTGCTTGTCTCATAAATGTGAAGCAAAAGTAAATATTTACTTCCAAATTTATTAAGATTTGCTGAGTGAAGCCGTCCTCTTCTGCCAGCTAATTGGTGCATTCACTTTTTTCTTTGTTTGGAGAAAGGTAGATTATTGCCCACGACCATTGTATGTCTACTGGACTTCATGCTGGCAGAGGGTCAGTGTTTGGATGAGAAAGTGGGTAGAGATGTGAACTCAAAAGATTGGTGGCAGGGTGTCCAAAGAGAGGACACTAGCTTTTAGGAACAGGGGCCATTTTAGTAGTGAAGACAACAAAGAGACAGCCTGCTTTTGTGCTGGAGGGTGGAGTGGTGCTAGTGTTTGAATAGTTATTAGTTGTGATTTGTATCTCTTCTGTGATTCAGGATGTAAACTTTCTTCTGGAAAATGTTTCCTTTTTTCTTTCTTAATCTCAGAAGTCTTAGTTAAAACCCAAACTAGTTAGCAGTGACTGATTTAGAAATAGTTCTAAACATAAGATCTTTATTAAAGTTGCTGTGAGTATATGGTTTCACTGAATGAATATTAAGAGATTCTATCCTTAAAGGTTCATAAGTTTTAAACAAATTCCAGGAATGGTATTTTGAATGGATTCATCTTCGTTGCTCTTGGGTCTGCAAGGAAACTACTTGTCTTCATGATTTATTAAATATTGAAGCTATAGTAAAATGAATCTTTGTGTGTATGATGAAGTTTGGAGCTACGGTATTTACTACTTTGATGGTATTTAAGTGAAATGCATTAACTTGGATTAATTTACTCCTCATAATGCCATTTGATAACGGACATGCTTGTTATTGCAAATATGCAATTTGTTACTTTAATCATAATTCACTTTTATTGACCAGACTTGGGTGTTCTTATACAACATCGGTCACAATATGCTTCCATTTTTCTCTTGATTGGACTCAAATTGTTTCGTTGTTTTTCCATTGTCTTAGAGGCCTTCTGAATGGTTCTCGTCCCATCTCTTGGCGTCACTTGACAAACTGCGTGGGTTCACCTGTTGTCTTGTGACACGTCTATCCTTGTGCAACTTGTTTTCAGAATAATTCCATGATCACATTGTCCACTCCGCCCTTTTCTTTGAATTGTTTCGGATGTGTTCCCACAATGATATTTCCTAGTATGGATCTTCCCTTGGCTCTCTTCTACAAGATATTTGCTAATTATGAGCAAATAGATTGCTATTTTTATTGGAAATTTCATTTTTAGATGCAGACAACTGAATATTTCGTACATGGATTGGAAATAATTTCGAATGTTGTGTCTATAAACTTTTTAATTACATTGTTCAATAGCAGGAAGCTAATTACAAAATTAGTGTTGTGAGTCAGGAAAATTTTTTCTTTCTCTTTTTTGTTTTTGCAAAAGTTTAGCAACTTAAATTCTGGAAATTTTTTATTTATTTATTTATTTTTTGAGATTTTAAGTGTAATTGTTTTGTATTAGATGTAACATAGTAATTGTAATATAAATACTGAACTGTATTGATGAAATTGTAGTCAATGTTTAAACTGTAAGATTGTGTAAGTTTATAATGTAAAATCTTAGTAATTTTAAGTTTTACAACTGTCACTCTCTTTCCAATCTGTTGTTCCCATTCCCTCACTTGTCCATACTTATCTAGCATCGCCTTAGGACCCACCCAGTTGCTCCCTTTTCTTAACTCATCACTAATCCCTTCCTTATCTCTCTGCCATACTTTCCTCCCATTAGTGATAATTACTGTTGCTTTCTCTATAAACTTTATCCTAACTGTTCATCTTGTCCTCCCACTGTCCAGAACTACCACCCACCTTTCTCCTTCAGTTTAAGGGGCGACTTCTGGTCCTTATCCATGCAAATTATGAAGTGATCTTAATGCTGGTGACATGAAAAGCAACCAATACACTAAGTGGTTGGCATTAGGAAAGGAATCCAGCTATAGAGACCATACCAGACATTGAGCATGTTACAACCTATCGAACTAACCAGCCCATACCAGCAAGGAAGCTGGATATTTATTGATGTACACGTGTGTCTATATTTCTGTGATTTTATTGGTCCCCATACGCTGATCCTGGAACATAGATTACTAAATATTTTTAGTTGTGACATGCTTTTACCTGCTTTGTCTAATAATGCCAAAATTGTGGCACAAATACATTGCAAGGAGAGATTAATATTTCCATTAATCTTTATGGTTTTTTGGAGTTAACTTCATTTACACCTGCATTGTATTCCCTTAGCATTCATTCTAAGCTCTATTATTGATCTTGATATCCTTCAAAATAGATAATTTTAAATTGGAATAAAATCACAAAAGCAGAACCCAAACAATTTAGAATTGTTACTTACTGTTAATACTGATTTACTCTTATTGGGCATAGAAATGTTCAGATTTCCAGATAAGGCTTGTAAATGCTTTATGTATGTAATGAAAGCTAAATACTCAAATACCACCAACATAGTGTAGTATTGGAAGAGCAATTAAGCCAAGATTATCTGCTGCAGTGATTGGTATTCAATATTGGTATTCATCATCATCATCGTTTAACGTCCGTTCTCCATGCTAGCACGGGTTGGACGGTTCGACCGGGGATCTGGGAAGCCAGAAGGCCACCTGCACTGGTGCCAGGTGAGGCTGGCAACGGCCACGGTCGGATTGGTGTATTTTATGTGCCACCGGCACGGAAGCCAGTCGAGGCGGTGCTGGCATCGGCCACGAGTCGGATAGTGCTTTTTACGTACCACCAGACCAGGGATCCTGGCTGGTTCAATTCGATTTCAATTTCGCTTGCCCCAACATGTCTTCGCTTTCTTACAAATACTCAAATTTATTTGCTATTAAAATTTGATCCAGTGGACATAAATTTTAAGTTTCTTTTCCTGCTCTAACTTTGCCAGCATAACAAATTTGATGTTAAATGCTTTAACTTTTTCAAAATGAATTGTCAGTTAATGTGGCACTGGTTTAGTTAACTAACATGTTTCATTTTTGCTGTCTTTGATTAATGCTGAAATTTGTCTGTTTCGAAAATAAATTCAATCCTTTTCTTTCTT
The DNA here is from genome assembly GCF_006345805.1 of Octopus sinensis. Lineage (NCBI taxonomy): Eukaryota > Metazoa > Mollusca > Cephalopoda > Octopoda > Octopodidae > Octopus > Octopus sinensis. The sequence continues at coordinate 3,666,944 of NC_043007.1, read as the reverse complement.
TTTTTTCTTAAATTTCAGGTGGAATTGGCTTTATGGGATACAGCAGGTCAAGAGGATTATGATAGATTGCGACCGCTCTCTTATCCTGATACAGATGTTATATTAATGTGTTTCTCTATTGATAGTCCCGACAGTTTAGAGAACATTCCAGAAAAGTGGACACCTGAAGTGAAGCATTTTTGTCCCAATGTTCCCATTATATTAGTTGGAAACAAAAAAGATCTGCGCAATGATGAAACTACACGTCGGGAATTGGCCAAGATGAAACAAGAACCTGTAAGAGCTGATGATGGCAAAGCAATGTCGGAAAAAATTGGTGCTTTCTCATATTTAGAATGTTCGGCCAAAACTAAAGAGGGGGTTAGAGAGGTGTTTGAAACGGCAACCAAAGCAGCTTTACAAGTCAAAAAGAAGAAAAGAGGAAGATGTATCTTGTTCTGAAAAGGTGGTGATATTTTTATAGTCTGTGCTGAAAGAAGGTCTATCCTATTTCTGTGTTTCTCTTGGCATTTTCAGTTGTCCATTGTTCTCGTGTGTGCAACTGTTTTTTCCTGAGAAATCTCTCTTCATACTACTGCAATGACTTGAAATTCTGGCCAAAAACAATTTGCAGCTTTTGTACTATTAAAAGATGGTTTCCATAAACGCAACTGTTCCATTATTCTCCTTAAACATGTTGCTCTCTAATTGGTTTCATCTCAAAACACTACTAGCTATGATTTTGCTATGGTAAATTAAATCAGCACAACCATTGCTGTTGATTGCAGTTTCTTTTTTTTTTTTCCTTAAATTTCAGAAAAGTGAGCAGAGCTCATTTTTGTATAAAAACAAACAAAAAAAAATGAACCCGTTCAAATATTATTGCTGGTACTACTATATTTCAGCTTTTTGTTGTTAAATAAACGTAATAGTGCTAATGAAGGCTTGGAACATCCTGATCATCGGGCATTGAGAAAATCTGCTGGATAACAAAATTGAAGAAACTTTGTATAACTTTTTATAACATTAAATTCCTCTTCTGGTCTTTGCCATTGATGGGATTCAGGAATATATTTTGAATAAATATTAATAGTATATAATGGATCAGTTTAAGTTGCAATAGAATTGGCATTTTTCTTTCTTCACTTTTCTTTTTTTTTTTCTTTTTTTTTTTTAAATTTTGACATCTCTGGTTTGTCTTTGCTCTTTGTTTACTTATTGAAGAAAAAGTAAACCTGTTGAGAGCCTTACTCGAAAGTTTCTAGTTGTGATTGAACCTGAAGCTTTGGTTGAAATATATCTAGTTCCCATTTGATTAATACTCGTAATCTCTTTCAAAACATAATTGATAATTTCATAGCATTATTCATTTAATCATGCTGTTCCCCTCTGCATTATTTTTTGGACAGTTCTTGTGCATAATGGCCTTAGTGCCTTAAAAAAATTTGCTACTTAAATAATACTGAAAAGCTTTTCTTTTTTTCTTTATAATATGGCTGCTGGAACTTCTATTTTCTGGATTGCAACATTCTGTTAAATTTAGAATAAAGTTGAATTTGTCTTCCTTGTAAAGCAGTTTTAATTTATGGATTTTGGAAATGAGAAATAGCCTAGTTTTTGTGGATAGGATGCGAGAAAGTATAAGTACCTTAGCTAAAAATTAAACCATTATATTGCCACTTGGCATTTCACTACAGTAATATCTATTTTAAAATATTGCTAATTTTTTACACAGCGCTCCATTTAAACTGTTAAGTTTTTCTTAGAATACTGCATGTATTAAGTCATCCAGTTATTTGTGTTCACATCTATTTTGTTTTAATCTCAAAATTGTCTATTAAACGTACAAGGACGCAAACCTAAGTGGCAGATAAACTTTGAATATGTTGGTATTTTCCAAGTTACAGGTGTTGCATTCCTTTGAAATTCTTGCTATAACGTGGAGCACTGTGGTGCAAAAGTCTTGTGTTTTTTGGAAATTTCACATAATGGCAAGGTTTTCAGGAATGCAATATTTCTGTAACGTGGAATGTTTGCAATTTACGATTCTTTCCCCCCCCCCCCCAATTTCAAATCTTAGATAAATGGTAATTCTGATGCCATTTAGTGTTGAAATTTGGTTTCAGTTTCAAGTGTGGGATTTGGAGGTTTTTTCTTTCCGTATTTTCTGTAGTTTAATTTGAATGAAGATCTAAAACATTGTTGTTCTCTACTGTGATAGTACTCGATAGTTAATGGACCAAATGTTGATAGCTTTATATTCCAGCGTTGAAAAAAAAGAAAACACTTGTGACACATTCCAGTATGTCATTTTCATGTTTAATATACTTACAATGTCGATAAGATTATAATTTCTGTATCATGTGCTCCAAATAAAATTCTGGCTGATATCCAAGTTTTGTCTGTTTTTTTCACTTAAATGAACCATTTGACTCTGATTAGTCAAACTTTTTTTTTTCTTTATAATATGGCTGCTGGAACTTCTATTTTCTGGATTGCAACATTCTGTTAAATTTAGAATAAAGTTGAATTTGTCTTCCTTGTAAAGCAGTTTTAATTTATGGATTTTGGAAATGAGAAATAGCCTAGTTTTTGTGGATAGGATGCGAGAAAGTATAAGTACCTTAGCTAAAAATTAAACCATTATATTGCCACTTGGCATTTCACTACAGTAATATCTATTTTAAAATATTGCTAATTTTTTACACAGCGCTCCATTTAAACTGTTAAGTTTTTCTTAGAATACTGCATGTATTAAGTCATCCAGTTATTTGTGTTCACATCTATTTTGTTTTAATCTCAAAATTGTCTATTAAACGTACAAGGACGCAAACCTAAGTGGCAGATAAACTTTGAATATGTTGGTATTTTCCAAGTTACAGGTGTTGCATTCCTTTGAAATTCTTGCTATAACGTGGAGCACTGTGGTGCAAAAGTCTTGTGTTTTTTGGAAATTTCACATAATGGCAAGGTTTTCAGGAATGCAATATTTCTGTAACGTGGAATGTTTGCAATTTACGATTCTTCCCCCCCCCCCCAATTTCAAATCTTAGATAAATGGTAATTCTGATGCCATTTAGTGTTGAAATTTGGTTTCAGTTTCAAGTGTGGGATTTGGAGGTTTTTTCTTTCCGTATTTTCTGTAGTTTAATTTGAATGAAGATCTAAAACATTGTTTGTTCTCTACTGTGATAGTACTCGATAGTTAATGGACCAAATGTTGATAGCTTTATATTCCAGCGTTGAAAAAAAAGAAAACACTTGTGACACATTCCAGTATGTCATTTTCATGTTTAATATACTTACAATGTCGATAAGATTATAATTTCTGTATCATGTGCTCCAAATAAAATTCTGGCTGATATCCAAGTTTTGTCTGTTTTTTTCACTTAAATGAACCATTTGACTCTGATTAGTCAAACTTTTTTTTTTCTTCTCTAGAATGTATTAAGTGGGGGTGATATTTGTAATTGCTTAATAATTAAAATATTTTATTTCAGCTTCTAAATTTTGGCTAAAATCTCTCATGTGAGATATAGGAAATACAATAAAATATCAACTCATAAATTTTCCTTTTTGAAAAACGAAATCCATATCTTTATGAAGCTAAAGGTTCTGAGAATCTTGCAGTCACTTAAATCCTATTGAATCTTAGTGCTTAAAATTTAGATTTTAGTTATTAGCTATTCTCAATATCTAACAGTATTATCAAAGAAATTATTTGGTGTCGAAGTTCAAAACTGTATTGCTGATCTGTTGTCCATTGATAACAACTGAGAAGACAGCATGAATAAAGTACAAGGTTGGTATAGCACAGTATGCTAATTGAATTTTTAGTTAAGTACTACAAAATTAGTAACCTAAATGCATAGGATACTGCCCATCTTTTTTGTTTTATATTTATTATACACTTTTCCTATATTGGCATGGATTGGATGGGCAAGTTGGTTCTTATTCAGTTACTTGCTCTCTTTTTAGAACAGGTTGGAATCGGGTCACTCTTGCACCTTCCATTTTTGGCATCTTCTGCTCTTCCTATTGCCAATCAGTCTGCAGAATGTACTCTGGGTGCATTTTGTCATGGAATCACACTCTGCCTAATTTTTCTCTTTATCCAGCGGCAGCGGTAGAGGATTGTTTTGTCTCCAGCAGGTAGAAGAGATATCAGAATTATGGAAGAGGACACTTGATAGGAGGGGGTGATAGCAGAAAGAGTAAGATGAAATATCATCATCATCGTTTAACGTCTGCTTTCCATGCTAGCATGGGTTGGACGATTTGACAGGTCTGGCGAACCAGATGGCTGCACCAGACTCCAATCTGATCTGATAGTGCTTCTACAGCTGGATGCCCTTCCTAATGCCAACCACTCCGAGAGTGTAATGGGTGCTTTTATGTGCCACCGGCACAAGGGCCAGTCAGGTGGTACTGACTCTATACAGTTAGGTCAGTTAATTTATTTATGCAGTAAATACATGCTTGAGCATTTTTGATGTATAGGGTGGACAATGAAAGCATTGCAAACTATAAGCCATCTTAGTACTTTATTTGCCGAAATAAAATTAGATTAAGTTTTTAAAATACATTCTTATTTGAAAGAATGCAATTTTTTTTTCTTTTCTGTAATATTTTTGTAGCTGCTTTGGAGTTTAAAAAGCAGGAAGGTGTTTTTTTTTTCTTTTTTCTCTTCAAATTCTTGTCTTGCTGCTTGTATTTCAGTTTTTCTATTTTTTAAAATTTTAAAGTCAGTTGGTTGTAAAGTTCATAGATCACAACATAATCTAGAAAAGTTACTGAACATTGATCTTTTCACACATTTAAATTTTTAAAAAGTTTTATAAATACTGGGTGACTTATTCTGATTATAATCTCTCAGATTATTAAACCTTATCTTTAAAAGCGAAAGTATTTTTTAAAATTTTTATATGCACACCATTGATCAATTTGTCAGCCTGTTTTAACGTCCCTGGGTGTGTTACATAGATTGGATTTTAAACTAGCAATCATTATTTAGGAACCAAGGATAAATATTCTTATCCCGAAGGCCCCACATAATGTAGGTACTAAATTATAATCCTATTTTCATCTATATTAATATGAAAACATTGACTTGCTAAATTTAATTCAATTTTTCAAGGTTAGATTAGGGGTTGTGGGATTAGTAATAGAATGTCTACTTAATTTCACTCCTTTTGTTCTCATCACAGGTCTGTTAATCCTTTTGGTATTAAGCCACTTCAGACCACTTATTTTTAAAGTGATATGAATGGAAACCTTCCATCAAAATTTCATGTTTTGTTCTAAGCACCAGCTTAATGAGGTTTTTTTTTTTTTTTTTTTTTTTTACTAAATTCCTTCATTTATTTTCAAAATTGAAAGACTATTCCAATTATAATAATAACCAAAAAACAAAACAAAACAAACCTAGTTTCATATTTCCAAAATTACATTATTTTCTAATAGCTGAGAATGCTAATGTTTGTATTAATAATTTTCAATGTTTTAGGAATTATTTAATTAATGATTTGAATTTTCTTCCTTAGGTTGAATTGGCTCTTTGGGATACTGCTGGACAAGAAGATTATGATAGGCTACGACCTTTGTCTTACCCTGACACAGATGTGATTCTTATGTGCTTTTCTATCGATAGTCCAGACAGTTTGGAAAATATACCGGAGAAGTGGACCCCTGAAGTGAAACACTTTTGTCCCAATGTTCCTATCATTTTGGTCGGCAATAAGAAAGATCTACGAAATGATGAAAATACAAAGAGAGAACTTATGAAGATGAAGCAAGAACCGGTACGACCTGAAGACGGTCGTGCTATGGCTGAAAAGATCAATGCCTATAGTTACTTAGAATGTTCTGCTAAGACCAAAGATGGTGTGAGGGAAGTGTTTGAAACAGCTACTCGGGCAGCACTTCAAGTAAAGAAGAAGAAGAAAGGAGCCTGTACCATGTTGTAATTTGGACTCGCATCAATTTTTCTCATTCTTTCCAACTTTTTCCTCTCCCCCCCCACTTATGTATCCCACTTACAACAAAGAAAAGGAAACTTTTTTTTTTCAAAACATGCTTTTTGTTACAAAAAAAAAGAAAAAAACTTGCTGCTTTCTCCAATGTTCACAAACTTAGTCCACTTTTTGCAGATATCTAATCTAAATCTAATCAATCTGATTCACTGATTTTTTTTGCAAGTCAGTTTGAACGAGATGATAAAAATTATAAAAAAGAATATATATATATGAAATTATATTTAAAATGAATTTAAAAAAATAAAAAATGTTTGTATGGACACGTGGACTACAGATAGGTATGTGTGTGCATGGTTGACTGGTTTGTATGTCTGTAGATACATAAAACGAAATTGTTCATGCTGCTATTGGCATCATGCTCAACAGCCTTTTCAATATGCATTCATGAACCCTTTTTCTTACTCTTATGCTGGTATTCATTCCTGTTTTGCATAACATTTTATTTCAACATTTTTTTTTTTCATTTGCCATTGGTTATAGTTAAACTGTTTGTATTATTATTATTATTATTATTATGCCAGTATTTTTTTCTTATCGTAACAAAACGAAAGTAAATCTGAATGAAAAAAACAAACAACTTAATCTCTCCTTGAAGTATCGGAGAGATAGTAAACCTGACCATTGTAGCTAAATTGTGTGCTGGTATCTTCCAACATTAAAGTATTATTTTTCTAAGTTAGAATATTTTCTGCCGCCTTATTGCTCATCTGTAGCTGTCTTCAGGTATCTGTCAACTGCAGTACTTACTAGATACAGAGACCAAAATCATTATTTTAAACCACATACCTGCTTTCCGTCATAAATGTATTTGGATGAATGGATTAAAACTTTTTCTCTAGGTAGCTCTCTGGAATGGTGTTACCTTTTTGTCAGACAGCTTTATCTACATCATAAAGAAAGTCTTTCATCTTCAGCTGTCACTTTTTAATGATATGGTGAATATAATTTGGCAGATTTTTTTCTTAAGACTTAGTTATTTCACCTTTATTGAACTAATATTATTAACCGTAATAAAATATCAACTGATGAATGGATTCACTGTTCTTTATTGTATAAAGACTGGCTGCTTCTTCAGTGATATGACAGGTTTTTAATTCTTTTAATTTTGTCTGATTTTTATATCTGACTGGTCCTAATTTTTTTTTAATGGAATAAACTTATGCCAGAATTACAATTCCGCATATTAAGTCTTTTTTTTTTTTCCTTTCTAATATAATTAAGACATTCTCAAAAAAAAAAAAAGCCTTAAATTGCTTTTTAATTATCAGCAAGAATAAGCGTTGCAGGAACCGAGTTAAGATGTTCCAAATAGGTTGTGTTTTTAAAACTGTTCCAAATATATTTTCTTGTTCCTGTGTGCACGTGTACAGAATTCTTCATTGACTTTTTTTGAGTATTAACAAGCATGTAGTTGAAGAAAATCTGTAATAAAGGTTCTTATTTGATTAAAAAGTTGTTTTTAAAGTTTGTCTAATTTTCCTAATCTGAGTTAAGGACAATCAACCAACATTTATTAGTTCAGCTAAGACTTAATTAATAAAAGACTGTTTTCCTAGTTAGATGAAGCAAAACTGGTTTTAAAATTCCTTATTTTGATACGATAGGTGGTCTTTCCAACACATTTGCTTCTTGTAAAATCTTTGATGTATTCCTAATACCAGTTCCTCATATCCAGTTCAAACCAAATTTCAACTGAAGTAGCAAGGAAGCTTAGATTTTACGTTTGAATGGTGTTAAAGAAAGCTTTATTGAGATTCTAGCAAGCTTAACTGTATGATGTAGCTGTGTTTCTTTATCTTGCCATCTAAGTGGTATGCTTGTACTACTTCAAAGTGGTTCATTATAAAATTTCAATGAAGTCAGTTGGTATAAAATCTATAACAATCATGTCGAAACGCTGTTTCTCCTGAGGCTTATATTTTGAAAACTAATCTGTGAAACATTTTATTAATTGTAGTAAATTTATACACTTAAAATCCTGACATCCCATCCCTTCGCGTGGCAAAGTCTATAGAATACGGATTTTTCAATTAAATATAATCCCTTCCTCACCTTTTTTCCCCCCCTCTTAAAAACAACCTCCATTTGTACCACGAGTTAAAAAAATTCTCTTGAATGACACGTACTATTATTAAGGTAGGTGTTTCGCTCCATCAGAAATTCTATGGTACATGAAGCTATTGCTGCTGGGTAGAATTTGGATGTTGGTGCCTTAAACAGTCTCAACTTTTTTAATATTGGTTTAATGTCACCATTTAACAATGTCAGAAACAAATCTATCAGTTTAATTTTTAGATTAACATTCTCTTTCAGAGCTTGTGTACAACATTGAATCTCCAACTTTTATTTTAATTTTCCAGGTTATTTTTCAAGTTACAATTGTCACTTTGGCTTTATCCTTTTCTTCCTTTTCAAAAATTAAAAATATTTTTTTAACTGCAACATTCAACCAAAACTGAAGGATAATTAAACCTTGATTATCCTTTCCAGATTTATTTTTACTTTCTATCTTAATCGTTCTCATACTATTTTTTTCTTCCTTTTTTTCCCCCCCTTTATCCTAGTTTCATATTGTATTCTGAAATATCTCTGGAGAAGAAAGAAAAAAAATAATTAACGTTTATTTTTGAATTTTGTAAATTTTGTTTTGAGTCTTTCCCAAAGATGAATGAATAATGTTCTTGCTTTGCCGTTATTTCCCCACCTTAAAAAAAAAAAAATTAAAAATTATAATTTTTTTTTTTAAATAAAAATAAAACTTACAGAACAGTTTATGTCAGTGTTGTCAGTTTGTGGATTAGCGTCTTTTCAAAGTTCCCAAGAATTCAAAGAAAAATCCTTTACGAGTGATAGATGTTCTTTTTATTGAATCTGCTGGTTGTTCTTGTAGACATTGTACTGCGGGGCGTGTCGGATTAATGGACCACTTCTCCCTGAAGAGGTTTTATTCTTTTCAATTTGAATTCGGATTTTCAAGCTTCATTCAACATCGGAAAATTGAATGGGGAGATGTGTTCATCATCATCATCGTTTAACGTCCGCTTTCAATGCTAGCATGGGTTGGACGGTTCAACCGGGGTCTGGTAAGCCATGGAGGCTGCACTAGGCTCCAGTCTGATCTGGCAGTGTTTCTACAGCTGGATGCCCTTCCTAACGCCAACCAGCTGTGGAAACACTGCCGAATCAGACGAGAGCCTGGTGCAGCCTCCATGGCTTACCAGACCCCGGTCGAACTGTTCAGTGGGAAAAAAAACATAAATTACTTATTTATGTCAACGACTTGTGTTTGGGAGTTGTTGGGCAGTTTGTATCGATAATTTTGACAGAAAGATAAATCCTTTTCACTGAATAAACTCGGTGCCTGCCATTGATTTGCACTTGACGTCTTTTCGGTTACTGCATTTCTTAGTTGCTGACTGTAAGGAAAATATTGGACTAAGGGAGATAACTATTTTAAAAGTACATATAAATTTTATGAATACTGGATACAATCAAGAGATGGCAATTTATAAAGAAAACTGATTCGATGATGAAATGTCTTTTATTTTTATTTTCACACACAATGTATCGTTTTTGTGCAGACTAGATTGCAGTTCCAAATGATTGCCTCGACTATTCGTTCTGCGTCCTTTTTTTCGTCCTCACCATACTTTCAGTGGTTGGATTATAACATGAGAGGGATCACTTAATTTTCTCATGGCTTTGAAATCCATGAAGTATCCACATATGGCCTACCATACTCTCGTACAAATGACTGTAAAGAAACACTTGCATATGCACACACTGGTGTGTGTGAGAACGTGCACAGACGCACACACACACACACACAGGTCTTTTGTCAGTGTCTGGGATTACAGATGCCGATAGTGCTGTGCAGTTTGGACAACCTGAAACCATTGGGTTGCGAAACAAGCACCTAAATTTCTGCAATGTTAAAAAAAAAAATAAATACCTAATGGATTGTGAGCTGTTCTTTTGTCAGTTTACCTCTACCTCGTTAGATTTAATCTTAGACTTCCCTCTCTAATTATTTAACCCTTTCAATACTGAATTTCTTTTTGTGATGCTCTGTGTTTCTTTCAATCATTTTAAATATAACAAAGAATTTAGTAAAATAACTTTAGTTATCATTCAGCTAGTTTTAGGAACATAAATTGCGAATAAGATTTGGTGGAAGATTTTAATTAAAAACTTATGAAAACAAGATATGTATATTAAAGAGCCAGAGCCGGTTTCAGCTGGGTTGGTAATGAAAAGGTTAAAGATATTTACTCTTGCATTCAGCCTGGCTTTAATTTTGTAGTTATGACTTTGCTCCATGAGTGAAAGTGAATTCAGTGTAAGAGCACATAACATATTCCGAGATTTAACACCAGCTTGTGACTTCTCTTTGAACTAATCCGATACCCCTCTGATTTGCTTGACTTGCTAGAAATAACAACTAAATCTTTTTAAAAGAATACTGTACCATCTTTATAAAAGTGTGCATTATATATTTCAGGTATATTGTGGGGTACAAACATGATGTTTGGAATGTGAAGGTCAAAAGTTACCTTGGTGCAAAACTGCAAAAATTGCCAGTAAATTTTGACTCGAGGCTTTCTCGTTTCGCAGATAAATAATTATCTTATCAAATGAAAGATCTACAGAGTATTGGGTTTGTGGGTGGGAACCATTGCCTGGTTTACCATTTGTGGTAGCAGGGTGACTACAAAAGAAACAAAAAAATCCCTGAAGTATATCTGCCGCATCCTCTATTTAATATTTTGACGGTCAAATGAATTTGCTTTGGCTGAGGTGTCTAATACTTAAAAAACTTATTTAATTTTTCTGGCAGAACTGAATGTCTAGGTTGATGGTAGCCAGAAATTCAGCACTAATAAATAAGGACAATTCTTCATTTATTACACAATAAGGATTTACTATTTGGGAACAAGGCAACAAATATACCAGAGTTTTATCTGTCATATAATGGGAATCTTCAGGAGTAATTTAGCTAATCATCATCATCATCATCGTTTAACGTCCGCTTTCCATGCTAGCATGGGTTGGACGGTTTGACTGTGGGCTGGCGAACCAGATGGCTGCACCAGGCTCCAGTCTTGATCTGGCAGAGTTTCTACAGCTGGATGCCCTTCCTAACGCCAACCACTCCGAGAGTGTAGTGGGTGCTTTTATGTGCCACCGGCACAGGGGCCAGTGAGGTGGTACTGGCAACGACCTCGCTCGAATCTTTTACACATGCCACCTGCACAGGTGTCAGTAAGGCGATGCTGGTAACGATCACGCTTGAATGGTGCCTTTTATGTGCCATCGGCACGGAAGCCAGTTGGCCACTCTGGCAACGATCACGCTCGGATGGTGCTCTTAGCACCCTACTAGCACGGGGCTCGAGTGCCAATATGTAATATCAGAAATTATAATTTAATTTTCATCAAATTTTTTTGTGCTTGTACTTACTTTCAAAGGAAAAATATTTATTTTAACCCCCTCAGAGCTGGGGCCCCTGTATCTAACTTTACTCTCCAGCTGGGACCTTGAGCAAAGAAAAAAAAAAATTGTGTATACAGTTAAATATAAATGATTGCAGGGAAACTAGCGGACAGCACCAGTTGCATCTTAGTTTTTTTATGCATGTTGTTCATTATTGTTTCACCAAGAATCCAGCAGAGATTTTGTTGAAGCTCTTCCTGTTAGAGTGGGAATATGGCCTGGCAGGGTTAGAATTAAATAAAACAATAATGTATTAAAATGTTCCAGCAGATTCAGTTGTGAATTTAATTGCTCTTTGTATTTTGTGTATGGAGAACAACTTTCCCTCACTTCTCATTTGTGTAACTCTTCCCAGAAATAATCCTGCCTTTTCTTCTTCTTTCTCACTATATATGTATGTGTGTGGAAAGTTCTTTTACTCATTGTCTTCCACCAATCCTAGTATGTGCACTCAGTTTGAACATCTGTTAATTCCCATCTTTTTTTTCTCATTTCTTATATGGTGTAAAGTGTGACTGGAGAAATCAACTCAGCCCAACATATGTATTGGCTTTTATAAAGAGATATTTGGGAAGGAGGGAAGGCACTGCTCTTCACTTTTTACAGGGTCTTCACAACTGATGCCAGTGAGTGAGGAAAGTGTTCTCAAACCAAAGATCAGGCTTGAATGCTGGAACAGTGAATTCTGCTGATGCGACTCAAGGGGTCATGTGTGGGTGTTAACCCTTTGACTGTATAATCAAATTTCATGGTCATTCCCATAACAATGTTAATTAAACCTACCCCCACTTCCTGAATTGATGTTTTCTTCTTCTGTGGGTATGGGTTTCATATCCACCTCTAAAAGTATTTTGATTCTTTCTCTGTAAAGAGACATTTGATGAAGTATGTGGAAGATTATAGAAAATCTGAAAAATTGTCTTTTATAAAAAGTGCCATTGGGGCTGCCCCCATTTCTCAGAGGATAAGAAATTTTTCCCAAAACAGTCAGGGAAAACCACTTTCTGCAATTAACAGAAACAGATTTAATTTTAGCAGATTTAACAGCTTTCAAAGAGGTTAAACGAAGTGGTGGATGAAGTCGACCAACTAATTTAGGCCAAAGCAGGATTTGGAACACAAAGCAGCTGGAACAAAATTCCCTTCATCTCCAAATTCTCTGGATTAACTTTTATAGGATTTGTACTCAGAATGCGTGGAAGTGCATGGCTTAGTGGTTAGGGTGTCAGTACCATGATTGTAAGATTGTGGTTTCGATTCCTGGACCGGGTGACACGTGTTCTTGAGCAAAACACTGCTCCAGTCCACTCAGCTGGCAAAAGTGAGTAACGCTGCAATGGACTGGCATCCCGTCCAGCTGGGGAACACATATGCCATAGAAACAGGGAAACCGGGCCCATGAGCCTGGCTAGGATTTAGAAGGGCGCATTTATTTATTTTTTTACTCAGAATGCAGATGGCTCAAAGTTGCGACAGAAGCAGTGAAACATTGTGTCCAACGCTAATAATTCTGCCAATTTACTGGAGACTTGGAAATAGCTTGCTTATGTAAGTTCTGTCAGTTGAACACTATTCGTGCCAGATGCTAATAAGTTTCAGGAGTCATTAGGAGAGAATGGGCACTGTTTTAGGGCCTTCCTCTCAACACTTTTACAGTGCACAGGCCCACCACAAACCTCCTTTCTGATATGAGGCCTTACCTACAAGATTGACTGACCTAGTATTTCTACCTTTTGTCTGTTTCGAGATTAGCACTATTCAAATTGTGGAGTTGCCATATAGGCAACCAAGTACCATCCGTCATGCCCACACATCATCTCTCCATCCAGGTTTCACAATATATATATCATCATCATCATCATTGTTTAACGTCCGCTTTCCATGCTAGCATGGGTTGGACAATTTGACTGAGGGCTGGCGAACCAGATGGCTGCACCAGGCTCCAATCTTGATCTGGCAAAGTTTCTACACTTGGATGCCCTTCCTAACGCCAACCACTCCGAGAGTGTAGTGGGTGCTTTTACGTGCCACCAGCCTGAGGACCAGTTAGGCGATACTGGCAACAGACACACTCAAATGGTGCTTTTTATGTACTACCTGCACAGGAGCCAGTCCAGCGGCACTGGTAACGACCTCGCTCGAATGTTTTTTTCATGTGCCACTGGTACGAGTGCCAGTTAGCCACTCTGGTAACGATCACACATGGATGGTGCTCTTAGCGCTTCACTAGCACAGATGCCAATCATTGATTTCAATTTCAATTTCACTTGCCTCAACAGGTCTTCACAAGCAGAGTTTAGTGTCCAATGAAGGAAAGGTACGCATAAGTGGGCTGGTTACACCCCTGGCATAGGCATATATATATATATATATATATATATATATATATATATATATATATATAATCTTTAACTTGTTTCAATCATTGGACTGTGGCCATGCTGGAGCACTGCATTGAAGGGCTTTAGTTGAACAAATTGATGCCAGTACTTATTTTATTTGAAAGTCTGATTCTTATTCAATCAAACTCTGCCAAACTGCTACGTTATGAGGACAGGAACCAACACCAGCTCTCAAGCTGGGGTGGGGACACACACCCACCTACCTACCTACATACATACATACATACATACATATATGTATATTTGTATGCATATACAACTGACTTCTTTCAGTTTTCCTCCACCCAATTCACTCTGAAATTTTGGTCGACCCAGGGCTATAGTAGAAGACACTTAACTGCCATGCAGCAGGACTGAACCCAGGCTCTATATTCATTGGTTCTAATCAGTGGGCCGAGGTATCTGCATTGAATTAACAGAAAGGATGCAGTGCTAAATGAACTTGTCACCATTTCTATCAACCCTTCTTCTCTCCAACACTGATATTTACTTTAAACCAAATCCCTTTCATAAAAAGCTTATACAAGACATATAAAATTTAACCTTCAATTTCCCTCACAAATTAATATCATTAATATTTTATGATTTCTGACTTCATTAATAACCGAAGCTTTTATTAAGCGAGTCAGCATGGTTGCATGATTTCTTCAACATTTAATGAGTTCCTGTTTGTGTAATTAACCAAGACAAAAGCTAAGCTTAGGATAAATAAGGTTTTCTAACACCTTCTATTCCTAACAAATAATAATGTCTGAACGCCCACACACACACTCACAAACATAAATATCTCTTTGTTTCTTTTGCTTGTTTCAATTATTTGATCACGGCCATGCTAGGGCAGCACCACCTTGAAGGGTTTCGGTCAAATGACTCAACACCTGGATTTATTTCTTTTAGCCTAGTACTTTTTCCATTGGTCTCTCTTGCTGAACCACTAAGTTACCGGGATGCAGAGAGAGTAAAGATTTTTAACCTACCAACTGTCTGTCTCAGTCTTCCATTGGAAGCCACCTGCTCGGTGAAGACTTTTGCCCACATGCTTCAGTTCTTTAGATCTGCTCGATAAGCCTAAACACTATCTCCCCTTGTCTTATGATGGAGAGATTTGACTTTACAACTGCAGTGAAGGTAACCTATCTGGAAAGTTGGAAAATCCAAATGATCCCAGCATTTTGTGGAAACCTGTGAAGGAATGGTGTCTACGAAGTCTAGCAATCCGAACGAACTCGTTTACAAAAAGGATTTTTCCTTGAATGCACGGAGATTATAGACTCTGCAAACTACAATGAAGGGGACCTGTCCAAGCGCGCGTGCGTGTGTGTGTATGTGTGTATGTGTGTGTGTGTGTATGTGTGTGTGTGTGTGTAACTCTGAACTGAAAACATCTTATGCAATGGACACTTTACTCCTAAAAGACTACCTGTCTAGTATAAACAATAAAAGGTGAGCACTCTGTGCAGCAAAGTGGTCGGTGATAAAAAGGGCATCAATCCAAAAACCCAAACCATTCTAACATCATGAAAGTCATAAATGTAATGAAAAAAATCTACTTATGCTTGCAGTACTCACAATTATGTACGGTAGTGAAATGATCAGAAAGTAACATCTGGCCACGTGTTAACAATCTTCGATCATCGTCGAATGATTTCATTAATTTCCTCCCGTCCAGATGTAGAAAAGAGGCATCAAACAACCCACTTATTCCTAGGAGCTTCATTTTCCTTGTTAGATGCAAAATTTTAGTACTTTCACCATCATCGATGGCCTGATGAAAGGTAGGTCCGAAGAGATTGTAGAGATACACTACAACGGAAGTGAGTTGTTGTGTGCTGTGTGCAAGAGGTAAGATGGAACAGAGCCTTAGTCACATTTCTACAGAACTGGTACAATGCTAGTGTGGTGGATGGAGCAGAAATATTATTGACAGAGAAATTATTGGATAAAGTAGATCAAATAGTGAAACTGTTTGACAATAAATGAAACCTGAAATAGTCATAGATGACAGTGACCTTCGAAATAATACCACAATCAAGTCTAAGAGATGAGCAAAAGAATATTTGCAGTGAGGTCCTATATGCATACATACATACATACATACATACATACATACATACATACATACTCTGTTGTTGATGTTGAAATTCTAATGAAGGAGCCTTGGATCTAGGTTAGAAACCGGCTCTTTCTCTATTGGCAAGAAATCTTAAAATAAAACTGAATAATGACACACACACACACACACATCCATTCTTATAGCCAAGAATGAAACCACCGGGTTGGCAGAAAACTGTCGGCCCATTGCTTGAGTAAACATCCTGTACAAACTGTACTCAAGTCACCTTGTGACTGATGAGCAGGACGGAGGAAAGTAGGGAGTATGAGGAGGCGCCGAACAACTTTTGATAAACGCGTGTGCGTGTGTGTGTGTGTGTATCTACATAGTCAAAAACCTAATCTTGGTAAATAAACAGTCAAAGGGAGATAACTATACTTCGCCACTAAAAATAAGAAAGGTTTTTTAATGAGAAATCTCCTTATAAATCACATGACCTTAGTAAAACTCTTTGGTTTGTTATTCCATACGGCAAACAAATTAAAAGTAACCTTCCTTACCTGTTTCGTGAAGCCATCGAAAGGAACTTCCCCCCAAAAAGTCCAGGTACCATTCCATTCTCAACTCACATCGTATCAGAATTGGCTTCTCCAACTCTAATAACCTCCAGCAAATTATTTCTTCACATAACAATTATATTCTTAACGGTAAAAAGGCTTCGGTTAATAACTGTAATAACAGTAATAATAATAACAACGACAACCCCCTCCTCAAATAATAGTAACAATAGGAATATTACTTGTAATTGTGGTCCAAATAAAACTTGTGTTCCCAACGGAAATTGCAGAATTAAAAGCGTTGTTTATCAATGTAAAGTTTCCTCAGGATCTGAAGAATATTTTTATATTTGCATTTCCTCAACGGAACTAAAAAAACGTTTGGCCAACCATCTTTCTACATTTAAATATATTCATACACGTAATACTACAGGTCTTAGTAAACTAATTTGGCATCTCAATGACTGTAATAAACTAGATGAGGACAAATATCCATCAAATGTAAATAATGTAAATAGTGTACCTAATTCCTCATCTCTCAAATATAGAACTGAATTTTCTTTGGATTGGAAAATTTTGTCAAGATCGTTTCCCTATGATAAAGGGAAATCTTTTTGCTCTCTTTGTACGGAAGAACAACTATTTATCCTTTTTTAAAGCATACACTGGTCAACACTTATAAAGAGTGTGTTTACAGGTGTTTACATTAGAAAAAACACTCTTCCAGCTATTTCAAATAATACCTGGCCTCTTACCTAATAATATCTGCAACTTATACTTTACTCTTTTCATCCCATACATCCCATTCTTTCCTTCATCTTTTCTATCCATCTGTCATTCATCTTCTTCAAGTTTATACCTCCGTTACTCCTTTAATTCTCTTTCTTCCTTCTCTTCTTCTCTCGTCCTATGACGTCAAATTTCTTAACTGTATTTTAAAATTACTAGCATTCCCTATCCACCTTTCTTTTCCGTATAATTTATATATTGTAGTTTCTTACATCTGTGAAAATGCCTTATTGATGATCGCTGTTGTTTATAATCTCCTCCTTGATGAGGTTGATGTATTTTCCCACATTATTCTTCCCCTTGGATTTATTTTAATGCATCAATAGAAACATATGTCGGTAATATGGTGATATAAATGATTCCAATGACATCTTGAGCGTTTGTCTCCATTTTCCATTACTCTTATGTTCTCCAAAACACATCTCATTTCTTCTCGGAATTATCACTCATGCAAATGTGATTACTAATTTCTTAGGCGCTTATGTGACATTTGGCTCCCCTGTAACTGTTCCTCTGGATCTTAACAGGGAGAGAAACTGAAAGCAAGAAGCTTGCTAAGGCATTGCAGCAAGAAGGTCTGTGATCTAAACTCACAGATTGGAATGTTTCCGGTCGAGAAACGTGTCAGTGTGCACCAGGAGGTCACTTTATCATTGTATCAACCAGACTATCGGATGTTGCTATACACCGCTAAACACGCTGCGCTGCAGTAACTTTCGAATAATGCCTCTCCGATCGTTAAATGCGGGTAGGGTGACATTCCCTTTTGAACAGAACGACAGCCCCTTACAAGGAGGTTACCCGTATGTAGCTGGGTGGGATGGAGGAAGCTGAGATCAAGTGTTCTGCTGAAGAACAGAATGTACGGGTGGTTTGGGAATTGAAACCGTGATCTTGCGATTGCGGGTGCAAGACCGTAACCACTTGGCAACGCACCTTCACTGAATCAGGATGTAGTTAAGGGAAAATGTGCACAGAATGATGGCGGAGCATTCGCTCGGACTGATGCCAAGAGGAGAGGATTATTAGAATGCAGCTGACGAGAAATTGTTGATTGATGGAAATTCGTGAAAGACAGGACTAATCCTAGAAGACATAAAAGACGGATTTGCTATTGCAATTGAGATTTATAAAGTCGAAAATGCAATTAAGGACATGGAAGACGGAAGAAGAAGCTTGCTCCTCAGAAATGGTCGTTGAGATGCCACAACACTTTGTGAAGTAAGGCTGGCGTTGTTGCCGTTATAGCCTTATGACCAGTTCTAATGAGGCAGGTGAGGAGACGGCCAAACGACTAGGTGTGAACCACAGATCCATCTAAACAGCTACAGAACGTAATGTACCTGGTCTGGAGATCGAAACTACGACTCTACAATCGTGAGTCTAACATTCTAACCACGAGAGCATGCGCCTTGCTACACACGCACAAGCACATACACACACACATGCAAGCGTTCATACAAATACACATGCACGTACATATACACTCACACATATTTATGCATTTGTGTATATGTGCATGCTTGTATGAGCATGTGTGGAGGCGCAATGGCCTAGTGGTTAGGCCAGCGGATTCGCGGTTGTAGGATCGCGGTTTCGATTCCCATACCGGGCGTTGTGAGTGTTTATTGAGCGAAAACACCTAAAGCTCCACGGGGCTCCGGCAGTGGGTGGTGGTGAACCCTGCTGTAATCTTTCGCCACAACGTATGGGCATGTAGGTATTTATGTACGGGTATGTCAACCGTTTGAGGTCCCACGAAGGATCAATCCTGTCAACATGAGCAATACGTTTGCAATTCGATTTCAAGTCTGAAACGAAATATTCTCTACACAAAGATCGTATCCTACAAAGCGGATCGACCAATCCAGCGGAAATTACAGCTTTGGTGTGCCACCGATGCTTCAAACTATTCTTATCTGCAGCGGGACTGTGTTGTCTTCTGAGAGGAGATGGACCTAAAGTCGGGGAGGCCATTCACAGCAAGGAAGCACAAAGAAACGGCGATCATCTCCGAAGACGAAGCAATCACTGTAAATGCATATGTGTGTGTGTGTGTGTGTGTGTCGCGGGAGCGTTTGTGAATATCAACAAAAGAAGAAAACTAAGAAGCTATGGGTCTACCAACATTTGTTCTGAACCTCGTTACAAACATTCCTTTTTCGGTATCGGTGTCTGAAATAAAGCAAATCTATAAGTGAACTTCAAGAGATCTGAGGTCAACGACGCTATTGTTAAAAAAATTACGTTGTAATAGCTGATAAAGTGACGGTCAATATCAAGGGAAATAACTCTGTATGGTATTTAAGTCGTCAAATTTATGTACTCAAGAGTTGTTTCCCTTTAAAAATATTTTTTGGAGAAAATATCTTGTGTGAGGTATTCCCATTCTGTCTCTTCATATGGAGATTTCAAATGGAGGTTCTGCTTGAATGCATCTGTGATCAGGTTACAATGTTATTCTATTCAATATTTGACAAATGAATTCCATTCCATTACAATATTTCATGACAGTTTCTTAAGATATCCCGCTAATACGTTACCGTTTTCCGACTGTTCTGCTGTCAATTCTATGACTACGTGTGTGTGTGTGTGGTGTGTGTGTGTGTGTGCGTGTGTGTGTGTATGAGTGTGTGTGTATGTATGTGAGTGTGTGTGTTTGTGTGTGTGTGTGTGTGTAAAAACATACGTACATACATACACGCATACATGCACACATACATACATACAAACACATACATACACACAAAGATACATACATACATACATGCATACACACATATACACATAGATGCATACATACACACACACATACATACACACACACATACATACATACAGACGCAGACATGGCTTTGCGGTTAAGATACTTGCTTTGCAACCACGCAGTTTGGGGTTCGGTCCGACTTGGTGACACCTTGGGCAAGAGTCTTCTACTATAGCGCGTGGGTAGACTGTATCTTGTGAATAAATTTGGTAGGCGGAAACCGTATGGAAGCCTATCGCACACACACACATATTTATAAATGAATATATATATATATGTGTGTGTGTGTGACAAGCTTCCATACAGTTTCCGTCTATCAAATTCATTTACAATATATATATATATATATATATATATATATATATATATATATATATATATATATACAGGATGTCCCAAAAAATGTATGCACACTTTAAACAATTGTAAAGTAGTTGTTTATTAAAAGACACTTCATTTTCAAAATTTAATAGAATCTACAGACATTATTTTATTGTTTTGTCAATGCCTGTTTTCAAACTGATGTCCGGTCTAGCCCAGGCACTGCTGACAACGCAAAGGAATGGAATCACAAATATCACAAAAGAATTTGTTTGGTATTTGTGTGCACTCTCGTCCAATAGCTGCTCTCAAATCAGCGACTTGTAGGTTTCATAGCGTAGAATTTGTCTTTAAGGTATCCCCATAAAAAAGTCTAGTGGTGTGAGGTCTGGTGAATTCAACCATACCTCTTCATCCAAACCACCTGTTTAGCAAGATCTCATCAAGGAAGGATCTAACATAGCAATGGTAGTGTGGGGGTGCCCCATCTTGCTGAAAATAAAACTCCTCATCTTCAAAGTCTTCTCTAATGCTTGGCATAACAGGCTGTTGCAACAAGTTCAAGTAAACAGGACCAGTCACAGTAGCATAACAAAAGAATGGTCCAATTAATCCTCTTGATGATAAACCACACCACACAAATATCAAATTAACATGGTGTTTCACCATAACATGCAGATTCTCAGGACCCCAGTAGGTGCAATTGTGGAAGTTAATTGAACCATTTAATTTGAATGTGGCTTCATCACTCCACACAATCTTTGTTGGAAAGTGTGCAGCTTCTACACATCGTGCCAAGTACCACTCGCAATGCTGCACTCTTTCGTCTGGATCATCATCATTAATAGCATGGACTAATCTTGGAATGTAACTTTTCCATTGACAATGCTTCAAAATGCATTTTGGAATACCTACCTCATGACTCGCTTCGCCGCAGAGATTTTCTTGGACTTTGGTGATTCATTTCCAGTACTCCTTGCTTTGTTGGGGTTGTTGATGTTCGGGGTCTTCTGGAATGCTTATCGTGGACATTCTGAACAGTTCCATCAGCTTCAAACTTATCTCTAATTCAAGTGATGGGGAGTTGCATTGGTGGATCTGTGTTTTGAACTCCCTCCCCAACTGTTTTTGCACTTCAACTGCATTTTCACACTTCCAGTATCATTTTAGAATGAATTTTCTTTGTTCAAAGCTTAATCTGACTGCCATCATTAAATCCCATAGGTTTCATCTGGAAAGAAAAAATATCAATTGAGTATCAGCTGCTAAAGTGTGTATACATTTTTTTGGGACACCCTGTATATAATATATATATATATGTAAATGTAATATGTGACAATTATTCGGTAGCCATGGCTACCGAATAATTGTCACATATTACTTTTTCAGATATATTCCTCTATTTACTTAATATCGCGGCCTCTTTCTTTCTTTTGTTGTCTTACCATATTTATCAATATATATATATATATATATATATATATAAAATTATAAATGAGGGTGAAAAATCGATATTAATTTAATAATACCGTCAATTTAACACCAAGTGGTTAGCACAAAAAACTACGGAGGAAATACAAATTTATACATAAATTATTAGAGAGTTATCCACTATGTGGATAACTCTAGTGCTAAAAATAGCTCCGAAGCAACCACAGAAGATCCTTTTCCAACTAGAATCAACACACATCTAACTGAAGGAAAGTGAAATACAACGAATAAAATAGATTGACTCTATACAATTGTTTCATTACTAATGCAATATGTAGTTTTACTTACACTTGCATCTATAAATCTCGTTAGAGTTTGTCAGAAATGCAATTAATTAGATCGATTCGGGCGTCAAAAACACGAGCGGTCCAACCAATTACATTTTTAGTTATGTCTCAAATTCCGCGCCAAAAGCATCCTAGACTCCATTGGAAACGTATGCCGCATCAAATAAAATATTGACTGCCGCGTAGTTAAATTTATAAAATTATAAATGAGGGTGAAAATCGATATTAATTTAATATTGGTTGGACCGCTCGTGTTTTTGACGCCCGAATCGATCTAATTAATTGCATTTCTGACAAACTCTACCGAAGATTTATAGATGCAAGTGTAAGTAAAACCTACATTTGCATTAGTAATGAAACAATTGTATAGAGTCAATCTATTTTATTCGTTGTATTTCACTTTCCTTCAGTTAGATGTGTGTTGATTCTAGTTGGAAACGGATCTTCTGTGGTTGCTTCGGAGCTATTTTTAGCACTAGAGTTATCCACATAGTGGATAACTCTCTAATAATTTATGTATAAATTGTATTTCCTCCGTAGTTTTTTGTGCTAAGCTTGGTGTTAATTGACGGTATTAATTAATTAATATCGATTTTTCACCCTCATTTATAATTTTATAAATTTAACTACGCGGCAGTCAATATTTTATTTGATGCGGCTACTTTTCCAATGGAGTCTAGGCATGCTTTTGGCGCGGAATTTGAGACATAACTAAAAAGTAATTGGTTGGACCGCTCGTGTTTTTGACGCCCGAATCGATCTAATTAATTGCATTTCTGACAAACTCTACCGAAGATTTATAGATGCAAGTGTAAGTAAAACTACATATGCATTAGTAATGAAACAATTGTATAGAGTCAATCTATTTTATTCGTTGTATTTCACTTTCCTTCAGTTAGATGTGTGTTGATTCTAGTTGGAAACGGATCTTCTGTGGTTGCTTCGGAGCTATTTTTAGCACTAAGTTATCCACATAGTGGATAACTCTCTAATAATTTTGTATAAATTGTATTTCCTCCGTAGTTTTTTGTGCTAAGCCCTTGGTGTTAAATTGACGGTATTATTAAATTAATATCGATTTTTCACCCTCATTTATAATTTTATAATTTTACTACGCGGCAGTCAATATTTTATTTGATGCGGCATACGTTTCCAATGGAGTCTAGGCATGCTTTTGGCGCGGAATTTGAGACATCTAAAAATGTAATTGGTTGGACCGCTCGTGTTTTTGACGCCCGAATCGATCTAATTAATTGCATTTCTGACAAACTCTACCGAAGATTTATAGATGCAAGTGTAAGTAAAACTACATATTGCATTAGTAATGAAACAATTGTATAGAGTCAATCTATTTTATTCGTTGTATTTCACTTTCCTTCAGTTAGATGTGTGTTGATTCTAGTTGGAAACGGATCTTCTGTGGTTGCTTCGGAGCTATTTTTAGCACTAGAGTTATCCACATAGTGGATAACTCTCTAATAATTTATGTATATATATATATTATATATATTTATATAATAAATATTAGGGATGAATCCAAATTTACAGGGAAAAATCAGATTTAGGGTTAAATCCAATTTTATAGTAAAATATTATATAATATAATTCGAGACAAAACCACTATTTTAAAATCAAACAAGGAAAGACTTAATCAATACATAAAATTTTAATATAAATTAAATAAACCGCCACTACAATTGTTTCATGTCTGCTACCGACATTCTTCAGATTATTTTAGATTATTTTAGATTATATATATTGATTATATATAGATTATATATTTTTATTTTTATATTCTTTCATTGATAATTTTATTATTTCAAATTATATTTTAAAATATTGATATTTTTAGATCGAAAATCTACCTGAAGAATGTCGGTAGCAGACATGAAACAATTGTAGTGGCGGTTTATTTAATTTATATTAAAATTTTATGTATTGATTAAGTCTTTCCTTGTTTGATTTTAAAATAGTGGTTTTGTCTCGAATTATATTATATATATATATATATATATATATATAATCCCGTATAAAAGTGTTCAGCCACTTTAAACTATTGTAAATTTCTCTTAATTGCCAACTTATAAGTGAATGTTAGGCGTAGGAGTGGCTGTGTGGTAAGTAGCTTGCTTTCCAACTTCATGGTTCTGGGTTCAGTCCCACTGCGTGGCACCTTGGGCAAGTGTCTTCTACTATAGCCTCAGACCAACCAAATCCTTGTGAGTGGATTTCGTAGACGGAAACTGAAAGAAGCCTGTCGTATATATATATGTATATATATGTACGTTTGTGTGTCTGTGTTTGTCCCCCATCCAACATCGCTTGTCAACCGATGCTGGTGTGTTTACATCCCCGTAACTTTGTGGTTAGGCAAAAGAAACCGATAGAACAAGTACTAGGCTTACAGAGAATAAGACCTAGGGTCGATTTGCTCGACTAAAAGCGGTGCTCCAGCAGGGCCACAGTCAAATGATTGAAACAAGTTAAAGAGTAAAAGGGTAAAGAGTATTGCGTTTTTTTACAGATGAGACATTGGCCCTGTTGCAGTCATTTCCATGCTTAATCATATTTTGTAGTAGGGGTTCTGAATGAGGGGGGAAGATGCGCGAGTGGCCATCTCGCATCTTCCCCCCGCAAAACGTCCACTTATAAGTTGGCAATTGGGAGAAATTTACAATGGTTTAAAGTGGCCGAAGACTTTTGCGCGCGGTGCTGTATATATAACGGAGGCATCAAAAGACATTTTAAGATCCACAAAGATCAGAACTTAACTGCAGTTCTTGGTGGTTCAAATCAGATATGCAGTCTATATGGGTGTCTTTTTAATACATTGTCTGGTTTAAAAAGCTACATCAGACGCCATGATGGATCTAAGGTGAAAGTACAAGTGGGCTGACTCAGCACAAGGAGTAGACAACCACCAACCACCATATATATATTGCGTGCTCATTTCTCTTTTTGCCATCTCTGATTTTATCTTTGATCTTCTTTATAAATGAAGATATTTCCTCCGTCTGGCTGCTTTTCTCTCTACAAAACGGAAAGTTACATTGCGGAACTGTTATTTTAAGGAGTTGTGTCTATTTATCACCTGATGAGATGCATCTGCACCCCTGGATGCCCCTGAACTAGCTGTTGAGTGTTCCACCCGTGAGGGATCTATACTATATGTGTCGAAACAATTGTCGTGATTAATAATAAAATCTCATATAGTCCATCTTCCGTCTTTTATTTACCATATATATATATATATATATATATATATATATATATATATATATATATATATATATATATAGATATATATATATATATATATATACCGAGCGCCTTGGATACCAATTCCTGGATTTTTACACTTACGGATAACTGTTACCATCCTTCCGGAGTACGCCACTGAAATCGTGATTGGAAATCAAAAGAATCTGTCCGTGACTCTTATTTAACTTTCTCCTGAACTTTTTTCCTGAACTTATCTCCCTGTACTTTTCCTTCTTTACCTTTCTTGATCTCTTGAGCACCACCAGCAAAAATATTTTTTTCCTCTGTCTTCCCTTCTTGGGATCTTTCCTTCTCCTTGTTTCCGACGAAGAGCTCCGCTCGTAACGTTAAACCCTCCTTCCCTTCTTTCCTGAGCGTCAAATAATACTTTAATTGTTCCACGTCCTCGCGTTGCTGGGGTTTTTTCTGTGTTTTCTTGTTTGGATTAACTTTATTTATATATATATATATATGCCAGCACCGCCTCGACTGGCTTCCGTGCCGGTGGCACATAAAATACACCAATCTGACCGTGGCCGTTGCCAGCCTCGCCTGGCACCTGTGCAGGTGGCACGTAAAAAGCACCCACTACACTCACGGAGTGGTTGGCGTTAGGAAGGGCATCCAGCTGTAGAAACATTGCCAGATTAGACTGGAGCCTGGTGCAGCCTTCTGGCTTCCCAGAACCCCGGTCGAACCGTCCAACCCATGTTAGCATGGAGAACGGACGTTAAACGATGATGATATATATATATATATATATATATATATATATATATATATATATATATATATATATATATATATATATATATATATATATATATAGCTAAGGTTCTTTGGCTACTATTTCTAAACTTTGGTATGTGGTAAAGCAAATCTTTGCTGAACCCTATTATAAAGTATATATATATATATATATATATATATATATATATATATATATATATATGGCTGCAAAATAGGACCCATCTTCCAAAAGATGGCTCCCTCACTGGTAGCTCAACCATGATCAGTGAGGTACTAAATGACCAGTTCAAAAGTGTCTTTACCACTCCATTGGAACACAGGCAAGTGAACGAACCAGTGGACTTCTTTACCACCTCACCTATAACCAGCGAGGCAGTTACGATGGAATACATCGACATTAGCGAAGAAGATATACTACTAGCCATAAATGAGGTGGACGCAAACTCAACTGCTGCTCCTGGTGGTTTCCCAGCAATCCTCATCAAATCGTGTAAGCGTGCTCTGGCGAAACCTCTACAGATTCTCTTCCACAGCTTTCTAGCAAATGGCGGGCTGCCAAGCAAACTGAAGGAAGGAATAATATGCCCAATCCATAAAGGAGGTAGCTGGACAGATGCCAAAAAACTATAGGCCTATCTATCTGACTTCACACATCAGCAAAATCATGGAACGGATTGTCAGAGCGAAACTAATCGCATTCCTTGAAGAAAACAACTTGCTGAGTGATACCCAGCATGGTTTTCGACCAGCTCTTACAGCACTATGACTGAGTGTTGAGGCAGTTACTCAACAACTCAAATGTTGACGTAATATATCTTGACTTTGCAAAAGCTTTTGATGAAAGTGGATCATGGTATGATATGCCACAAACTGCATGATCTTGGCATAGCTGGAAAACTTGGAGAGTCATTACATGACTTTCTGAAAGATAGAAGTCAGGCAATAGTGGCCAATGGAGCCACCTCAAAGAAAGCACAAATAGTGATGGGTGTTCTGCAGGGCACTGTCTTGAGACCACTGCTTTTCATAGTGGATCTCTCAGATATGTCCTCAAGTGCCCGGGTAGCCACCCTTGCTAGCTACGCAGACGAAACGAATGTCTCGCAGAAAATACAGAACCTCAGCGATGTTGCATATCTGCAGCAGGAGTTGGATTCAATTTACAGATGAGATGAGGACATTAATATGCAGTTTAATGCCGAAAGATTCCAAGCCATGGGCTATCAGCGCCTAAAACTGATTATAAAACTTATAGGGTTACAATCCCAGAGCCTAAATTGGTGAGGGACCTGGGTAGCGACATGAGTGATGACATCTCTTTCAAAGTGCAGATTACTAAGATGGAGACAAAGTGCAGATGACTGGTTGGCTGGATCCTGAGAAAGTTCAGGACCAGAGAGAAGGAAGCCATGATGGTCCTCTGAAGGACATTCGTCCTCAGCCGCCTGGACTACTGTTTCCAGCTATGGTCACCCAACAGTGTAAAATTAACAGTGGACCTTGAAGCAATCCAGCGAAGCTTCACAAAGAAGATCGTCTTGTTGCAACAACTTAGCTACTGGGAAAAGCTGAAACAGCTAAGACTCTACTCCCTGGAGCGAAGGCGGGAGAGGTATACAGTAATACACATCTGGAAGATCCTGGAAGGTATTGTGCTAAATTTTGGCATTGAAAGCTACACCAATGCCAGAACAGGTCGACACTGCACAGTGCCAAAGATCCCAGCAATGCCATCGCGCTTCAGGACCAGTTACTGCAACAGCCTGGGTTTCAGGGGCCCACAGCATTTTAATATTCTCCCAAAGGGCCTGAGGGACCTACACAAAGTAGAAGTAGATGTTTTCAAATCAAAACTGGATCTCTTCCTGTCGAGAGTCCCACATGAACCTACCTCACGGCAAGACTTGCTATATACCTTTTCAGGAATTTTCTTCAGTCTGGTAAGGACCACCTAATCAAAGACTTTCTCAATGAGATTCCTTTGCTGTTCTCGCAGCTGCTTCCATGGTATTTGTTCTTGTACAAAATGATTCTATTGCCATCACTTGCATTATACGGAATTGCTTCTTCGTTCCAGCACTGGTGCATCAGTTTGTGTAGGTGATGCAATAAGATACCTTCTGCACATTTGATGGCTTATTGTGAAATGCCATTCAATGCCGATGTCTTATCAGTGGAAAGACAGTCAATGGCTTCACTCAAACTTTCAAAAGTCGGTATAATGCATCGAGTTCCTCCATCAATGGAAAGCGATTCACGGCGTCCAGCAAACTGTCCACAACATTTTTTTTCACGTGGAGTAGAGCCCAGAGTAATGCTCCCCCTCATCATTCCATTTACTTGCCTTATCTTTAAAGTCTCACTCGTTACAGTTTTCACTCGTGCTGTCTTGTTCATGGTGGCACAGAGGGGTTTCCTTTTGCCCTCGTACACACTACGATGTTATGTCAAATGATGATTGAATACTTTAGCAAAATTGTAGCCAGTATCCATTAGCACAGCATTTACAGCCTTGGTCAAAAGTATTAGGCCACCGCAGTGTTTTGGGGTTCTGCCATCCTATCTGTCAAGCTTCACGCTATTCAGCAGTGAATAAGAGAATCGCATTCTTCTTATACGGCAGCCATATTCCGTGAAAGCTGAAGATGAATAGATGCGAAGAGGAGATTGAAAGAATTCACCAGATTAAATAAAAATATAGCATTGAGGCGCTGAAGAACAGAAAGAAAAGAAAGGAAAGAAATAGAGAAGAAAGAAAAATAGTCCTTGTTATCAATTTCACTGATGTTCCAGTGTATAACTCTTTGGCAGATGTATAAAATATATACGGGACAATAAGTCAATGGTTCTTTTAGCCTTTAGAAGAAATTTTAGATCTTGTTTACTAAATATTGTATTCCACCTCACCAAAGCAAGTCGGAGAAGAATTGATTATCGATTTAGAATATAAGAAAATCAATAAAGACAGTTATTGTCTTATAAAGAAACCAACATGTGAAAGATAAAAACACAGAGTTGCATGTAAAAAATAAATTTAATGCTTAACAATATTGTAAAGTTAAATAATTTCTGTTTTATTGTAAAATATCTTAACATCTTACGCATAAGAACAGCTTTTATTTTTCTCATAATAAAATCAAGTTTTGATGAATAAATCTACGATTGTTCCCATTGTTACTGCAAAGTCTGTCATAAACTCTGACATAAATCGGTCAAAGAACCCGAGTTACACTTTAGCATGTTTTCCTTTTTGTTAGTTTTGTTTCTTTGGTCAAATGAGGAAAATTAACGCCGAAGACACTTAAAGGGACATCGATGAATAATGAGAAGCAGGACACAAAAGAAAAAGAAAAGGTTTAAGTGGTTAAGAGAGGAAGAAAGTTGTTCTCTATCCCGGGACCTGGGGTGAATGTTTGCAACAGGATGGACTCTGCTTTCTCTAAGAATAAAGGAACGATAGACAAGATGAGGAGGTTTTATTGAAGAATACAAAAGAGTACAGCAGGGTTCGCCACCACCCCCTATCGGAACCTCGTAGAACTTTAGGCGTTTTTGCTCAATGAACAACGCGCGGTCAGGGAATCGAAATCGCGATCCTACAACATCGACTCCGTTTCCCTAACCACTGGACCATTCCTCCTCCACATTATACCAGGCAGAAAAATGGTAAAACAAATTGAGAAAAGAACTGAACTTATATAGTTTTGTCTCTCAGCTTTATCCCCAGAATCCCAATGGAAATGGAATCAATTCAGGAAAATATGTTCCTTGAAGCAAACTTGCGTCGAAGTGAGAAAATCAATATTTTAAAAGAGGAACCATGATTTGGCAGAAACAGTACAGTGACAAACAAATACTTTACTCCTTTACGCTATGAGTTCAAATCCTGCTCTGGTCAATTTTGTTTATCATTGTTGCAAGGCGATGAAATAAAATACCAGTTATGTACGAGGTTCGATACAAGCAACTCCACTCTACCTGAAATCTACGGTCTTGTGCTAATGTTAGAAATCAATATAAAAAAAAATGAAATTTGCTGTGTGACAAACACGGCAGAGCACCGACCTTACAAGGATATAATTATGTCTCTTGGCATTCCCTGTTCACATTACACTGGGTTTGATTTTGGCGTTCATTCAACCAGGAAAACGAAACTACAAATCATGTACCGGGGTAGAATAAATCGATTATTCACCTTTTCTGCAAATATATATATATATATATATAATATATATATATATATATATATATATATATATATATATATATGTATATATAATATATATATATATATATATATATATATATATTATATATATATATATATATGTTTATATGGGTATTGTTGTAATATTTTGGTTTTACTTTCTATCCAAAATGATAGATCTTTTTCCCATTGTCTCCACAATGTAACGTATGATGTGTTTTAAAGTTATGGAAGGATTCAACCATTATTCAGATTCTGGTTTTTATCTTCGTTTCTTTGAAATATTCAAACATTTCTTTCGTTTATATTAAACTGTTTTGCAGTTTCTGTCCAACTTTTTCCATTTCAAAGTTGATTTCATATGTTAATTTCCATTTCCAGAGAAATCGACTTTCTTGACATTTTAAACTTATTATCCAACCTGAAAAATATTTAACAAAATAGAAAAATAATAATAATAATAAAAAAAAAAAGAAACGCGGTTTTATCTTTACATTTTAAACTTATAGTTCAGAATGTGGATATACCATTATCAAAGAAGTGCATTAAAATTAAAATGAAAGGAAATTGAAACCGAAACCGTGGCGACGAATTTATCCTTCTGTATGCGTAAAGTTGAAAAAAAAACCCCAACAAACAAACAAAAAAGAAAAACAGAAAGCAAACAAATACAGCAAAAACGAAAACCGTGCAAATCGAGTACCGTATATATTGAGGTTTAAACTGTATGTTACAGTTGGCCCTCGGTGGAATAGTAGCGTGTTTTGATGCAACTTAGATTTTAACGTCACGGTTAATCAGAATTTGATGCTAACATTTGATTGCAATTAAATTTCGCTTAATTCATAATTAGTAACGAGCTCGCATATCATTAATTTTAATGGATTCGTAAATTAGTAGGAGACCTCCAATTTCCCGGCGAAGGATTAGTGCTGTTTGAATAGAATATATTGCATTACTGGTCCTTGTTCTAACGACTCAGAACAGATGAAGACAACGTGACTGATGACACAATAAGACATTGGAATCACGAGAAAGGAAACCTCATCAAGAGTTTCAAGTACTTAGCCGCTGGTCAAGTGTTTCAGTTTTGCATATATTTCGCTATTCATTAATTGTAAGAATCAGAAATAATGTTAATATTTTATCCGGTTATAGACAAGATTTTTAAAGTTTCGTGAACTTTGCTCTCTCGCTTTGTCTCATTCCAACACTCTCTTCTTCTTCCATCTTCTTCTTCTTCTTCTTCTTCTTCTTCTTCTTCTTCTTCTTCTTCTTCTGCCCCCCCTCTCTCTCTCTCTCTCTCTCTCATTCCCTCTATCTCCCATTATGTCTCCCCACTCTCTCTCTCTCTCTCTCTCTCTCATTCCCTCTATCTCCCATTATGTCTCCCCACTCTCTCTCTCTCTGCTTATCTCTACCTGTTGCCAAGCAACGTGTTTATATGAACTTCGGCTTCAAATTAAGATAAACTTTTATGGAAACTTGGCTAATGTCGCCATTCTCGCCGGGATTCTTTGAATTTGAGCAATGTATAATGTCACGAGTGATACCAGCGTTTCATATCGGGAAGATCATCATCTGAAGACAATTCATCCAAATCTGGACGAAGACCACATGTTTAAAGTCCATGCTATGGTCTGAGGGAATCACAATCACCAGACTCTCTGTGAAAATTCAGAAGTCATTGTGCCACATAAGTTTCAAAGAAAATCCTAAGATGCATGATGCATACTAAAAACCTTTTTACCGCGTCTGGTGACAGATGAAGAAAAGGAGAGGAAAGTGACAGCCACCCCTGAGCTGTGTGATCATTCGGATGTTGATAAAAGCTTTCTGAAATATGCTGCAAGGGGCAAAGGAACTTGGGCGTAAAACTATGATATCGAAACGAAAAGCCATCGCACTGGGTAGGATAATAGTCAATACGGAGCTACCCGCTATAAAGTAATATTGATCGCCTCTTTCCGATCAGAAGGGTGTCTTTCAAGTCAAAAAGGGTTCAAAAGAAGTTTAATATAAACGAAGCAACTAAGCAACTATTAGTCTATAAAAAATCTCAGACAAAAATCTGAGCCAGAAAATTTGCTGGATTTTGGAATACACAACATACAGGTGTATTTAACATTATGGGAGACAATGAGATGTTTGTTTTGCGTGGTTGGACGATCAATAAAGTGTTTCGCTTAGATGTTGTGAGAACACGTTCCAACACTGGAAGAAAACGTTGGCAGCTGGGTATGAGCAATGGAAGGAATTAATTTGAAGGAGTCAATTCCGATTAAATGGTAAGCAAAGCAATAACGTTCTTGTTCTTTTAATACATACATGCATGCATGCATACATACATACATGCATGCATGCATACATGCAAACATACACACATACATACATACATACATACATACATACATACATACATACACACACATACATACATACATACATGCATGAATGCATACATGCATACATGCATACATACATACATACATACATACATATATACATACATACATACATATATACATACATACACGCATGTATACATACATACATATATACATACATACATACACACACATACATACATACATACATGCATGAATGCATACATGCATACATGCATACATACATACATACATATATACATACATACATACATATATACATACATACACGCATGTATACATACATACATACATACATGCATACATACATACAGACATACATACACGCATGTATACATACATACATACATACATACATACATACATACATATATTGGTACATTTATTCAAAGTTCATATACAGCTATACCATATAAAGATATATATATATAAATGTGCTTTGGGAATGATTAAAAACATGAAGACAAATACATCAATAAAACTCCAGAACATATAAATTTACAC
>NC_043007.1:3628640-3631140 GCF_006345805.1 Octopus sinensis | reverse complement strand
GTAGCAAGTTCGTTGAAAGGTGGGTGAATGTTGGAAGAATGACCAGTGTGAAAGGACCAATTCTGAGCGTGCACCTATAAAAAAAAAAGGAATTAAGGAGAAGGGCTCTTGCTCTGTTGATCATGTACCCGTGGCTTTTGTGGGTTTTTCCATGAAGACCTTAAAGCGCCTACCCTATTGGGAGTTTTAATGTGTTCAATTTTAATTGTTATTTATAGTGTTTACATGCGGAAAACCCATTGTACTGTCCTGTTTTTGCCTTTTATGCTGTTGCATGTCCTTTAAAGTTATTGTATGTGAGCCCTTGTGGCCAATAAAAGAATAATAATAATAATAATAATAATAATAATAATAATAATAATAATAATTATTATTATTATTATTATTATTATTATTATTATTATTATTATTATTGCTGTTATTGTTGTTGTTGTTGTTGTTCTTCTTCTTCTTCTTCTTCTTCTCTTCTTCTTCTTTCTTCTTGCTGTTGTTGATATTGGTGTTATTATTAGCGTCATCACTGTTTCATTATTAATGCATGGCTATCAAAGTATTCCGTCACACTTGTGTGATGTGTTCGCTGATCTTAGTCGCAGCGTTGATGGGAATCTCTCTCCCAATCGTGCCTGTCTGCTAATATCAAGTTTTACTCTGCCAAAGCTGTCATTTAAATAGTGCAAACAGCTAATGTCAGAAATAAGCCAGCGACATCACTTCACGTTATGTTGAAACAAGATGATCGTGTATGTCATCACAAGTCAATCCAATAACAGCGAGAAATAAAAATAAAAAAAACAAGTATTGTAAGGTAACTTCTGTCTGAAGCTGTAGATTATTCTTTTTTTTTTTACCTTTGGTATACTGTCATAAACAAAATATTTGCTTTTTGCTAAACAGAAGTTTACTTGTCTTGAAAAACAGTGTTGGGGATTAACTAAGATGGCTGCTTAGTTAAAATCATGAATTGTCTGATTTCCGATCGAATCTTCAACATCAAGTAGTATCCAGCGACCTCTGTTTAACCATGGTGACGAAACTTAATCCGCCATGACTAAATCAACTTTCTTGTACTCAGGTAACTCACGTACTCTTCCAGCAGAAAGAGAACACACAAAAAGAAAAAAATTTGACTCAAATATTTTCAGCATTCTCTATATCGTAAGACTGAAATAATTTTAGATTAGATGTTCATTAGATTGCCTGGTACAGTCAACAAATAACATTTTTACGTATATATTGGCATCCATATTCTTTCTTCGTTACTATTTAATTCTCTTGCCATTATTCAGAGGTCCCAACCGCGGTCCTTCCGACACGTGGTTAGAATGTTGAAGGCAAGAGTCGACGGATAGATTCTGCAAGCCGAGTCAACCCACAGGAGACCGAAGAATAGCGAACGCGAAATGGTTGAATGATGTTTTCGCAGTTGGTGGCGCTTGGAGAATTCAGCCGGAAAATTTAATGAGAGTTTCTTCTGTTGGAACCATATGGAGGAGGAGTGTGAAAACTCTACACTCATGATTCTCTCAGGAATCGTGGATGGAGAAAAATGGATGGATAAAAATAATGATTTATTTTTCAGCAAGAGAATTACAAGATGTTCTGACTTTCAAGCGTTTCTCAAAATATTCAGGATTTGTGGTGCTGTCAGTGAAGTAAGACGAAAAAACAAAAAAAAAACAAAGAAAAGGTTTAAAAATTCAGATAGAAATCGAAACAGAACTCGTACCATTACTGTTGCAGTCAAATTTGTAATGCGTAACAACTTTCTGATTTGTAGCAGAATTCTTTCTCAAGTCATATAGACTCATAAGGGCCGCTTTCCCGGTTTCATGGTGTATATATTCTCCACCTGGACGGGACGCTAGTCCATCGAAGGGTGCTCATTTCTGCCAGCTGGGTGGACTGGAGCAACGTGAAATGAAGTGTTTTGCTCAAGAACACAACGCGTCGCCCAATTCAGGAATCGAAACCACAATCTTACAATCATAATGCTGACACCCTAACCACTAAACCACGCGCCTCCACTCTCTCTAATTTGACTGGTATTTCTTTTAACGAAAAGATGAAAAGGCAAAGTTGACTCCGGCGGAATTTGAAACCAGAACGCAAAGAGTTGGAAGAAATGCCGCTGAGGGTTTTGTGCGACGCGCCTGCCATTCTGCCAGACTGTCGTCTTTGTGTAACGTATTCACTTGACAAAATCAAACGCTTCTTGTTTCGTTCATCATTCAATCGCTTCGTCTATCGCTCATTCCTTTATTCCTTTAATCTCGTCCACTTATTCTTGTAATTAGATGCTTTTACGTTTGGTTTGACGAGCGTTTCAAAATCAAGTCAGAAAGATTCATGTACCGACTCACACACACGCACACACACACGCACACACACACACGCACACACAAGCACTCACACATATATACAAACGCACACACACACGCGTATATAATACCTATATATAATACCTATACACATACTCATATATACGTATTACACACAC
>NC_043007.1:3606140-3626140 GCF_006345805.1 Octopus sinensis | reverse complement strand
TTTGGAATAATAGAAGGGAAAAGGAGAGGAGGATGAGCAAGGAGAGTCTGGCTGAATGATATCATGGCGGAAAAGAACAGCCGAAAATTTAAAGAAGAGGGGAAAAGATTGGTAAAAATATTCTGGTGAACGTATTTATTTTATTGTATTTAGAGAAATAAAATATTCACAGTGACGTCACTTCTCGCTCCGTTAAACATCGTCAAATGGCTTGCAATTTCGAAAATGTATACTCTTATACTCTTTTACTCTTTTACTTGTTTCAGTCGTTCGACTGTGGCCATGCCGGAGCACCGCCTTTAGTCGAGCAAATGGACCCCAGGACTTATTCTTTGTAAGCCTAGTACTTACTCTATCGGTCTCTTTTGTCGAACCGCTAAGTTACGGCGACGTAAACACACCAGCATCGGTTGTCAAGCGATGTTGGGGAACAAACTCAGACACACACACACACACACACACACATATATATATACATACATATATACGACAGGCTTCTTTCAGTTTCCGGCTACCAAATCCACTCACAAGGCTTTGGTCGACCCGAGGCTATAGTAGAAGACACTTGCCCAAGGTGCCACGTAGTGGGACTGAACCCGGAACCATGTGGTTGGTAAACAAGCTACTTACCACACAGCCACTCCTATGCCTATGCAGCTTTCTTTCTGATCTCTTCCCTCTGTGTGTCAGTACTTCAATCTACTTGTCGTCTGTTCGTATCTGATTTCGTTGAGAACCGATTGACCTACAAATGACGACTGAATCAATAAGTAACGGCCATTGATGACCGACTTTTGGTCCCAAGAGAAACTTGTTAAAAAAATTAATAAGGTTGCACCCCAGCATGGCCGCAGTCTAATAACTGAAACGAATAAAGGATTATAAGATGAAACAAATAATTGGATCCATCTTACCAAATTCTTCGTCAATCTGAGCAACTTTAATCAAACTCATCAACTATTTAAGCAGGAAAGCATTGCAGACGGAGAAAGGCAACTCAAACGGTAAACACAAAGATTTATTTAATATTGTTTGATATTTAAAGTCCAAAACGAACACGCACTTACTTTTCTTTTCATTGCCATCGTTAACTAAAATTTCCGTTTTATTGAAGATGGTTTTTGTGCACCCCCCACCGTTCGATTCACAGAAATCCGCATACATACATACATAAACACACCTCCTGCGCACGCACCACACACACACACACACACACACACACACACACATACACACACACACACATACACACATATGTACAGGCACATCAAAACATTGCCATCTTTTATTCATTTCTTAAATATCTTTTGAACTTTTGAAATAATAGCTCAAATGATTGAAATGTGTTTTGAAAAAACAAAACAAAAAAGAAATACAAAAGCAAAAAATGTTTTTCAAAAGAAAAATAAGTAAAATCTTTGAAGACAAACAATTAACTGCGAACGATGGAAAACCAACGCTGAAATAAAGTTTCATCAAACTAATTTATATAAAAGAAGAAATGGAACTACTTAGCGAAATAAATTATTTTGCGAGTCATGTTTGTTGTTTGGTTTCGAGAAACAAACTGTTTGGAAAGATAAAGGTTAGAATGATTTAAATATTTTACATATGACCACGATAAGACACGACCGTTCTCACAGACATAGAATCCTCACTGGATCTTCAAATATGTGGAAATGTTCGCACAGAGTTACAACGAGATGCAAATAAAAGACGGAGCCTACAATAACATTGGAATTAAATGCAACAGTTTTATTCTTTGAAGATTGGATGAAGCAGTTAGTGTTTTAGGTCGCTGGGTCAATTTTAATCCAAAGCATCCCCAAGTCGTGGGAATTGGAGTGGCTGTGTGGTAAGTAGCTTGCTTACCAACCACATATGGTTCCGGGTTCAGTCCCACTGCGTGGCACCTTGGGCAAGTGTCTTGTACCATAGCCTCGGGCCAACCAAATCCTTGTGAGTGGATTTGGTAGACGGAAACTGAAAGAAGCCCGTCGTATATATGTATATATATATGTGTGTCTGTGTTTATTCCCCCGCCAACATCGTTTGACAACCGATCCTGGTGTGTTTACGTCCGCGTAACTTAGCGGTTCGGAAAAAGAGATCGATAGAATAAGTACTAGGCTTAGAAAGAATAAGTCCTGGGGTCGATTTGCTCGACTAAAGGCGGTGCTCCAGCATGGCCGCAGTCAAATACCTGAAACAAGATAAAGAGTAATAAAAAAAGAATAACTCTTATAGTTAGTCAGTAAAAATGATGAAAAACTGACCCAAGAAAAAATAATAAATGATATGCCCTTATTTTGCTTGGGTCTCTCAAACAGGATTCAAAATCATTTAATTGGTGCTATTCGAAAAGTAATGTTGAATGAAATAGAAAATTAAGTTAAACAGGCGAAAGTTGTTGCTATTCTGAGAGACGAAACGTCCGAGGCATCGAACTCTTTGCAATTGTCAATTGCTTTGTGTCATGTTACAAAAGATTGCGTGCCTAAAAAATCAATTTATCAGTCTTTAACGTTGTTAGAGGTCAGTGCAGACCGTTCAGCAAACATTTTATCCGAACAGGTTTTTAAATGCATTGAAATGTAGAAGTGTGAACACAAATTGATGGCACAGAGCGGTGCTGTTACAACGGCTGGATAATTAAATAGGTTGCGGTCAACTAAATTCACTTCCTTCACAAATATTCTCTACTATAAAAGGATGCAAAATGTTTTTTTCTGCAATAAACGGACTGGGTATGTTTTTTACGAACTCATTTAATAGTGCCAATGCGTTATATTGCATTGTTTAAAAAAGAATTCTCAAAATAGCAGCAAATAGGTGGAATTGGCATTCACGTCTCATTAATACTACAAAAGAAAATTGCAATTTCCTGATTACTCTTTCTGAAGACATTATTGAGAAGTCTG
Source organism: Octopus sinensis (assembly GCF_006345805.1). Taxonomy (NCBI): domain Eukaryota; kingdom Metazoa; phylum Mollusca; class Cephalopoda; order Octopoda; family Octopodidae; genus Octopus; species Octopus sinensis. Next base: position 3,623,219 of record NC_043007.1, on the reverse strand, counting down.
AAGCATGAGATGCGACAAACTATAAATTCTACAAAAGAATTCTTCTGTAATTTCGTGGCTTTATTTTCCTTTCCTGATGTCATATGTAACATTATTTAAACTAAAAGACTTGATACTCTGTATTATGAAGAGCAGATAAAACTAGAAACGTGCAAGAAAATAAAGTGGACAGTTTTTTTCTGTTTTATGGAATGCTATAGGGAAAATATGATATTGATTGTAGAGGTCCAAATTAAGAATCCAGGGATAAATCTATTGACCCACAACAGCATTATAGAATACTCTATAACAAAATTATAGGCGCAGTAATTAACCAATTAAAATCAAGGTACTCATCATTAGAAGAGCTTAAATTCATGGAAATTTTCGATTTTAACAAAGCTGAATGTTATTGCACCCAGTAAATGCATTAAATTCTTTAAGTGACTTTCGTTTACTGAATTAACTAAATGTTATATATTTACTGGAAAATTTTAAAAAGCGAATTGTATGTAGTTTAATACTTCACATTTATATCAATGATCTTATTGATGCCATGCAAGAACTCTCTTCAATCTTTGTAACTTGATTTTCGCAATTCATCCTGCAACAGCCTCTGTGGGGTGGTTTTTCTTTGGCATTGAAGCAAAATCTACAAAAGAAAAGACTTTCAACATCTTTTGTTGGTCTTAGACGTCTTTTGAAAATCGGTCAACATCACAAGAGTTTAAATAAAAATTACTGTCGCTGGCAGCAATTTTTTTTTGGAGGGAAAACAAAGATGTATGATGGCGAAACTGTTTACTTTTGAAATGTTGGATTTGAGTAAATTTCGTTCCAGTAATTCTTTAACTGATTTATTTCCAGTAAATTCTTTTACTGAATATATCTAGTAAAAGAATTTTCACACTTTTTTTGGTGGCTTCTAAATAAATCTTGATTTAAATGTAAAGTGACGTCGAAGAATATCTACATTCGTCTTAGCTCACCGATTTTGGTGTAAAGCTGCTATTTTCGGTATCAATGGTATTGTTTTCAGTGTTAGCCATGATTGTAGAAGCAAAATTCTGCGAAGTAAGAAGTATCTAACATCATAAACCTGGTTGCATTCATGCATGCATCCATACATAATACTTACATACATGCATACACACATGCATTCATGTCTACATATATGCATACATGCGTAAATAATACATACATGCATGCATGCATACATAAAAACATGCACACATACGTAAATACATACATACATGACCTACACCGGCATTATAGAATACTCTATAACAAAATTATAGGCGCAGTAATTAATTAATTAAAATCGAGGTACTAATTATTATAAGAGCTTAAATTCATGGAAATCTTCAATTTTAACAAAGCTGAAAATTATTGCACCCAGTAAATGCATTAAATACATACATACATACATACATACATACACACATATATATATACATGCATACATACAAATATGCACATACATATATACATACATGCACATACATATATACATACATACATACATACATACATACATACATACATACATACATACATACATACATACACACATATACATACACACATACATACATACACATACACATATATATATATATATAAATACACACACATATATACATACATACATACACACACATATATACAAACATACACACACATACATACACATACATACACACATACATACATACATACACATATATATATATATATATAAATACACACACATACATACACAAATATATACATATATACATACATACATACATACGTACGTACATACATATACATACATACACACACACATATATACAAACATACACACACATACATACACATACATACACACATACATAGATATATACACAAATACATACATATATATATATACACACATACATACACAAATATATACATATATACATACATACATACATACATACGTACGTACATACATATACATACATACACACACATACACACACATAGATGTATATATTTTCAGTCCCTTTAAAGTGTAGTAGTAGGAAGAAGGGGGAGAGAAGAAAGAGGGTGGAGAGAGGATGGGATGGGCGAAAGACATAGGTTGTACTTAGTGAGATGGAGTGAAGATTAGCAAGCAGACAATGAGATACAAACGACGGATATGTATGCATTTAATTAAAGCGATTCAATATCGAATGAAGACATACCAAAGCGAAGCACGCCATAATTATTGGCGAGGCAGAAGAACGTAAATCAGGCAGTTAAATAATATTCCATTATCATAGCACGGAATGCAGTGATGAAGGGAAATTTACTCTTGTTTGGTAATCCGTAACTCCAGTGGTATCCCGAAGTATCCAGAGATGGGTAGAACCGTAAGCGTGGCATAAAAGCATAATGAGGACAGACGAATGGGTTATCTGGAACTGGTGCCAGAGGACCCATGAATATACTCTTTGCTCTCTTTTACTTGTTTCAGTCATTTCACTGTGGCCATACTGGAGCACCACCTTTAATCGAACAAATCGACCCCAGGACTTATTCGTTGTGAGCCTAGTACTACTTAATATATCGGTCTCTTTTACCGAACCGCTAAGTTACGGAGACATAAACACACCGACATCGGTTGTCAAGCGATGGTGGGAGACAAGCATAGACACACAAATACATATATACACACATACATACATACGTACACACATACATATATATTATATATATATACATATTGTGTGGGTATCAGTTAGAGGAGTTTAATACATCTAAGGGATAATTAAATCCAAAGTCGTTCCTGGTTATTACCTGGGAAGGTACAGTCTTTTGTAAAGTTGTACGGTAGAAGGTGGTTCGGTTGGTAGATCGTTGTTTAGGTTATGTAGGAGAAGAAAATGGATATAATAACAAAGGGAGACTCGTCGTTTTCGCTGGTATGCCTTTAATTTAATTAGCTTTAATTTGAATGCGCTTAGTCAAACTCAGAAACCCACACCAAAATAATATTCACCCCGGTCTAATTGCCCAACAAGTCTTTTGCAATGAAACTTCTCCCCTGCGAAATTACCAGCGCAAGAACAAAATTTAATGTAAGATTTACTATCTTTCCTTCTATTACCATCACATATGTATCAATTATTTTCGCATCCTAACCGATGTACCTATCTATTTTCGCATTCTGAAAGGATTTACTAAAACTAGCAAATCGAAACGATCGTAAATACTACCTCCATCTTTGCTTCCTTCTTTGTTTTCTGATTAAATTAAAGGCATACCAGCAAAGACGACGAGTCTCCCCTTTTATTACATCCATTTTCTTCTCCTACACACACACACACACGCACTCATATATATATATATATATATATATATATATATATATATATATATATATATATATATATATATATATATATATATACGACAGGCTCCTTTCAATTTCCGTCTACCAAATCCACTCACAAGAACTTTGGCTGGTCCAAGGCTATAATAGAAGACAGTTGCCCAAGGTCCCACTCAGTGGAACTGAACCCGGAACCATGTGGTCGGGAAGCAAGCTTCTTACCACACAGTCACTCCTGTGCCTCAAAAGTCTTTATTGTGACGTAAACATGGCACAATCAGATGTGCAGTATGCACAACATTCATAAGATTATGTAATACGTTAGTTATTTCCCAACTCCTCAGGTTTAATCATCTCCCCCCTCTCTCTCTCTCTCTCTATATATATATATAATATATATATACTCTTTACTCTTTTACTCTTTTACTTGTTTCGGTCATTTGACTGCGGCTATGCTGGAGCACCACCTTTTAATCGAGCAACTTGACCCGGGACTTATTCTTTGTAAGCCCAGTACTTATTCTATCGGTCTCTTTTGCCGAAACGCTAAGTGACGGGGACATAAACACACCAGCATCGATTGTCAAGCAATGCTACAGGGACAAACACAGACATACAAACACACACACACACACACACACACACATATATACATATATACGACGGGCTTCTTTCAGTTTCCGTCTACCAAATCCACTCACAAGGCTTTGTATATATGTATGTATATAATCTTGCTTTGCTGTTCCGCTAAATTAGCCATACATATTTACTGTTTGCATATTTCATCAGATAATTCAGCTAAAGAGAGGAGGGCCAAGAATTCATCTCCCTTTCAAAGACAGAAAGAAATATTTGGAGGGGTTTCGTGGCCATATCATTCACATATAAACCAAAGTAAGTATATTGCATCCAATAAATTCCACAGCCTTTTTTTTCTTTTCGCATTTCTTGTCACAAGTCATAAATATGAACAACTTTTAATAAATAACTTTTAATAAATCGATATCGATAGCACAAAATCTCCAGTGCTTTAGTAGAATAACAGAGAAATCTTCAACTTTTAAATAAAGAATTTCTTTATTGTTTTAACCTCCATAAAGCATAAAAAACCATTAATATCGATCTTACCTTCATACTCAATTCTCTTCGGATACATTCATTCCAAGCATTTTTAATACAAAAATATTAAGTAATCTTAAGAAAAGGTATGTTGTGCCGATGAATTTATTAAATACTACTTTCAGCCTATTATTATTATTATTATTATTATTATATTATTATTATTATTATTATTATTATTATTATTATTATTATTATTCAGTGTTTATTTTATATCGTGCTTCACTTCACTACCGAGCGCAGCTCTGTGGTGCCTGGGGTATGTGCTGTGATTGTTGTGATGCTCTGATGGTTATTGTATGGAAAGTGTTCTTCTTTTCTTCTTCTTCTTCTTCTTCTTCTTCTTCTTCTTCTTCTTCTTCTTCTTCTTCTTCTCTTCTTCTTCTTCTTCTTCTTCTTCTTCTTCTTCTTCTTCTTCTTTTTCCGTTCCTTCTGTTCTTTCATTTTTCTTTCATTCCTTCTCTTTCTTTTTCTTTCATTTTTCTGCATTCTCTTTCTTTCTTTCTTTCTTTCTTTCGTTTTCCTTCCGTTTCTTTCTGTTCTTTCTTTCTTTCTTTCTTTCTTTCCTTCTTTCTTTCTTGCATTTTTTATTTCGTTTTCCTTCCGTTTCTTTTTCTTTCTTTCTTTCTTTCTTTCTTTCTTTCTTTCTTTCTTTCTTCCCTTCCTTCCTTTCTCCCTTTCTCCTCCTCCTCTCTTTCTCCCTCCTCTCTCTTTCACTTAATTCGCTCGTATCTTTCACTACCTATGGCTGCCGTTAGGTAATTGTTAACGTTGGCAGACGAACTCTTACACATTGCAATACACCCTTCCTTTCAAAGATGGCAAGATATGAATCGAGGGGAATTTAGCCGTTACTCGAAGACGATCGAGCGACCACAACAATTCTGAATTTGCTGGCTTGTGGCTTAACACAAATTGGAAAATACAGACCAGACTGGCTGGAACAATCAATGCCGAGTATATAACGAACAGGTCGTTAACACCAAAACAATTGTAAACTTAATTAAATGGTGTTATCTCAACAGGCAATTTCTTCCATATTATTAACTCGTCTGTATTGACGAGACACCAAGACTTACACAATGCCTCCCAAGAGTCGATTAATGCAAAGTCTGCAAAAGAGAAATAAAGCAATCAACTCGAGAGCTATCTATCTATCTATCTATCTATCTATCTATCTATCTATCTATCTATCTATGAGTTGCTCGGGGTCTGGTTTGGTCCGGACCTCCAAGTGGAGAAGAACTGGAACGAGATAACGAGTAGGGTGGTCACTCTCGCCCGGCAATGGCCCGAGAGGAAACTGTCCCTAAAAGGTTGGGCGGAGGTGGCGAACACGTACATCGCGTCCGTCATCTACTACCGCCTGACCGTCGTACCTTGTCCCGACCCTACCATCACCAAACTACAACGCATTCTCTTTCGCTTCTTGTGGAAAGGATGCGTCCCGATGGTCAGGCGATCCATTTGCTGTCAACACCCGTTAAAAGGAGGGCTGGGCATGCCGTGGTTGATGATGCGCAGACACGCGCTGAGACTGCGACATCTCTGGCTCTATGTAGACGACGGTGAACAGGTGTGGTCGCCGTTTGTGAGGCACGCTTTCCCGCAGCTCGTCTCCATGACCGAACTGCAGTCGTGGATCAAAAAGAGGCCGAGGAAGGGCGAATGGCACCGCGAGTGTCGCGTTGCTCTCAAGCAACTCTGCCGTCCTGGGTCGACCTTGAGTGACTTCAACACAACCAAAGCATTCTATAGGGGATTAGTGGAGGGGAGAGGTACGACGACGAGCTCGGGGCGAACCTGGACCTCGACGAGGAGTACTTGACCCGCCTGTTCAGGACGACTTTCGGGCCCGGGCCCATGGACAACTTCCAGAGATCCTGGTGTGGCAGTGTTACCGAGAAGCGCTACCGTTCGGGATAAGCTCTACAGACACGGCTCGAGAAACACGGGGCCGACCTGCCCGAGATGCGGTCAGAGCGGCGAAAACCGTTCTGCATGCACTCGTGCAGTGTCCAACTATTTCCGACCTGTGGGCTTGTGTCGAACAACTGCTGTCACGTGTGGGACGAGTCGGTTTATCAGCTGAGTCTATCATCAATATTGTCACGCCTCCTTCCTTCAAACGGGAAGGAAGAGCTATTTTCATCATCCTTGTGGCTATGGCGAAAGAATGTATCTGGTGGACGCGTCTGAAGGATTGGAGACAAACACTTTCCTCTCTGGTCAATCTCTCATCAACTTCTTCAAGTACCACTTGAAAAGAAAGTGAGAGTAGAGAGGCAAGTTTTGTCTAGCGAATGTTTTAAAAAAAGATGGGTGTGAATGTAGCAAGGATGGCACGTATGAATGACGAAGCCACCTTGAGCATAATCCTATGAACCCAGAAATTGAAAACAGAGGGTTACCCACTTGCAAACAAATGTGGTAACATATAACATATTGACCAGGTTACCGTGGTCTTTTTCGTAGGCTTTTCTTCCCACGGATAACCTTACTTGCTTTCCCCTTTACACCATATATCATAACACTGTGATACACGATCCCTATTGAGCGTTCCTTTTTTTTCCTCTTCCCCTTTTTTTCCCCTTTTTCTTCTTTTTTCATTTCTCTTTTCTTTTGTTCCTTTCCCTTTCTTTTTTTTTCTTTTATTCTTTTTATTTTTTATTCTTTTTTTTTCTCTTTTTTATTTTTTTTGTTCTTTTCTTCCCTTTTACGATCCCTCTTGATCGAAAACCTACGCCACCCCCTTTTTTTCATCCCCCAAAAGAAAAGCTCTACCTTGTAACTTGTCCCATCTGTGTGCAGCCCTGTGTGGCCAATAAAGAAACTTATCTATCTATCTATCTATCTATCTATCTATCTATCTATCTATCTATCTATCTATCTATCTATCTATCTATCTATCTATCTATCTATCTATCTATCTATCCTTGTGGGTAGTAAAGAAATAGAAATCGGCATTTCGTCTGGCGCTACGTTCTGAGTTCGACTTTGCTTTTCATCCTTTCAGGGTCAATAAGTTAAGTACCAGACAAGTACTATTACTCTCCCCACAAATTGCTGTCCTTGTGGCAAAGAAAATGAAAACAATATTTCTAACTCAATGCTTTGAAAGAAATATATTCACTTTTACATAAACCATTTGCATTTCAGTAGGAAGTCCAAAGAGAGCGAGTTGTGATGTTCATTCCTCTCTTTCCTTCAGCCAATTCTATCATCAGTATGTATGAACTAAAATTAAATGACATAAACCAGTGGAGGATCGAAATCGCTCTCTCGCAATTTCAAATATTTTAGAGCCTTAGTTATTGAACAAGAGCTTATTTTTTCTCTGCATCTATCCTACGAATTAAAGTAATCTAAACAAAATTTTCAAATTACCTACCAAACCATTCAAGATATATCGATCCTCCAGATGGAACTCTCTCTGCTTTCTCTCCTTTTATCTCATTTTCTCTCCTTTTCTCTTTGCTACGCTACGCGCATAAAAAGCCGGAGGTTTTCAGTCAAAAGAACAACACATATGAAGTGGATTAGTTGCTTCTTCTGAGCGGAACATCTTCACTTCAGCCGAGGATTAAAAAGAATAGAATGGATAAAAGCAAATCAATAAGTAAAGTGTACACACACACACACACACACACACACACACACACACACACACACACAGTTGCCCAACAGTCGCGTTTCTGTCTAATACACACAATACATTAATTTACATAGTAACGCGATTTTTGTCATACGTACACACACACACACACACACACACACACGCACATATATAAAAAAAAACACACGAATAACGAAACAAAACAGAAGAAAAAGTGGTAAGTGAAAGAAACAAAAATGATTACTGTATTATTTAAGCGCTAAATTAATTTCACGCTTTGGCTGTTTCTCACAGGAAATTTATAATTATGGTCGTGGTTCCAAACAGATTTCTTTCTTGTCTGTTTAAGTTTAAATGTTTACTGCTCACACCAATTTACTGGCGGATGGAAACAGTAGACACACAGAGACCAAAATTAATGCCAAAAACACAAGAATTCGAAAATAATTGTGCTGGTAATTCGTGGAATAATTCATTGGTTACAGAAGAGAGTCAAGGAATGGATAATTCCTGAACTGAATTAAAGCCAATATCAACTTATAAAAGATTTGAAATTGCGGTGCTAAGATAAGTTTGCGCAGAGTCAGAAGCGTCAGTTTAAGAAGTTTGCTGTGAAATTTGGTTCCTGGTTCGATTGTCACATTGCAGTTGAATATGAAAATTAGTGAATGAAATTAGGTAGGGAGACAAAAGCTATGGGTTGTAGACTTGGTTAATCTTTCATCCGGTTTAAAACCATACCAATATGAAGAGACTATTACTAGAATCATCGTCATACTCATCTTCTATTTCTTTATTGCCCACAAGGGGCTAAACACAGAGGGGACAAACAAGGACAGACAAACGGATTAAGTCGATTACATCGACCCCAGTGCGTAACTTGTACTTATTTAATCGACTCCGAAAGGATGAAAGGCAAAGTCGACCTCGGCGGAATTTGAACTCAGAACGTAACGGCAGACGGAATACAGCAAGGGATTTCGCCCGACGTGCTAACGATTCTGCCAGCTCGCCGCCTTCGTCGTCATACTTATCTTTATCACCAGCATATCTACAACCAGAAATATATATGTGATAACAATAACGGTGTATTAATCAACGATAACTATTTGTTTCAATTGACCGGCAATAATGGAAGGCAGTTACGAATACGTTTTGGCTTTATATCAGCGAAATGGCAACTGCGAGAAAAGATATATTTTAATGATGAGGCAAGTATAAGAAAGAAACAAATCGAAAGCAGTCCAAATCACTAAATGCTCTTAGTTATCATTGTATAGCCTGGACTGTATAAACCAGTGTGTTATTTTTATAACAGCAGGGTGTGCTCTGAAGGAGATGTAACTGAGATTTCTTCAGATCTTGTAACAATGTCGAAGATCGATCGTTTTTTTCTTCATAAAGAACAATGAAACAAATGCTCTGATTTGCACCGACAGGCCTTTATAACGTAAACTTCAATGTATTGGGTATTTTGCAGCTAACACAAGTTGATAAACGCGGATAGTTTCGTTTATCAGGTTGAATATTTTCGAAATAACATGTGAGAGACATACGTTGATATTTGTGGGAGTGTGGGACGTTGGTGTAATACGAGTGCTCGAGTGCTCTAGATGCAAATATACATACATAAATACATACCTACATACACATACATCAATGCATACATAAAAACATACATAACATACAGACAGACAGACAGACATGCGTACGCACACACACACACATATATGTAGCTGAAATTTATAGAGAAACAAAAGACGAAAACAGGTGTATGAACAACAAGCAGGTGTAATAGTTTGACGCTCGGGAAAATGAAAAAATATTTTACGTTTCGAGCCTACGCTCTTCAACAGAAAGGAATAAGAGAAAATAAACAGAGAGAGAATGAAAAAAACTTGTAGATTTAGCAGTCAAGCATGGCGAATATATATATATATATATTTAAAAAAAGGGAGAATGCAAAACATCCGGACAGCTAGATGATACAAAAAGGGAGAACAAAACATCCAGATAAACGATACAAAGAAAACAAGGACGGGTCAATCGAAGTCTTCTACCCTCAGTCATCCTCGCAGTTTCGACTGATTATTCTAAAGATTGCTCCAATCTGGCCAGCCCAAGGAAAATCTAAGCTAAGAGAATTAGATTCCTTGGAAGAAAGCAGCGAATGTATACAAAAACAAGGACGGAAAAAACGGACAAAGTTACAAAAATATAAATACAATAATAAATGCAATAATAATAATATAATAATAATAATAATAATAATAATAATAATAATAATAATAATAGCAGGACATAACAACAAGTGTATATACATACATACATACATACATACATACATACATACATACATACATACATACATACATACATACATACATACATACATACATACACACACACACACACACACATATATGTATGTATATATGTACGTATGTATGTAAATGCAGCACGCACAAGGAATATGAATGCTCGATAGTATACACAAATAGAAGTACTCAATAAAATAGAACGATACAATGTCATAAATTAAAAGCTGAGGTTTAATCGATTCTCCGAATTACAACTTTCTGCTTATTGAGCATTAGAAAAGGTGCAAGCGAATATGGGGGAATATGCAGATGAACAATCAACCAGCTGGCAGGTTTTCGATAAAAACTGCACTGAATTATTTAAGGAATTTTAGTAGAATTAAATCTCTGGATAATTGCTAAAATTTAGCGAATAGCAGATACCACCCCCGCCACAGGAAACTCACTGAAATATTGCAGGTTATCAGCATCAAATCTTATCACCCCAAGCATGTTAAATAATTTTGCAAAACATATTGTTATCCGGTTATTTAATATTTCATAAGATAAAATTAAAAATTTATTTCTAAATTTTAATAATTCTTTTTATAATGCAGCAACTTATCATAATGGAACCTTAAGACATGGAGATGCAGCGATAAACATTCATCATTTATTAAATAATTACAGCAAACTATAAAAATTAAAAAAACGAAGGAAAGAAGCATAAAACTAATAAGGTATTAACCACTTTATAAGTTCTATTTTTGCCGAACCAACACCAATTTTGTAAAGAAAAAAATGTTATATAAGCACGTCTCTAACAATAACAAATATTGAAACATATTCAATAGAAATAACATAAAAATTAGTTATTGCTTTAAAAAAAAGTCAGAACGAAAGTGAATAGCTTTGCACATCCTGAAGATCAGGCTGAGATAGCCTGGAAATGTTGATAAAGTAAGCGAATTATTTGCCGATACGCAGACATCAAAATATTTTAATAAAAAGAAAACGATTAAATTTGAACATATACCTAGGTTTTCAATATATGTCTAAAAAACGGCTGTTTCCATGAACGCACACACACAGACTGGCACACACACATATGTATTTTATATACACAAACTTATAAACTGGTACTCCATCGGTTGCGCCGACGTGTGTTCCCGTTGATCCGATCAATGGAACAGCCTACTCATAAAATTAACACGTAAGTGGCTGAGTACTCCACAAACAGGCATACCCTCTTAACATAGTCCTCAGAGAGATTCAGCATGACACAGAATGTGACAGGGATGGCTCCGTTTGAATTACAAGCACCACTCATTTTTGCCAACTGAATGGAATAGAGCAACGTGAAATAAAGTATCTTTCCAAAGAACACAGCATGTCACTGTTGAACTTATGACCTATGATCGTGAACCGAATACCCCTAACCACTAAGCCATGCGCCTTCACTACACACACACACACGCGTGCGCAGATACGCATAGACATATGCATAGATTGACACACACACACATATGCATGAGGGAATTGGAAACGCTTAAAATAACAAACAAGAAGCTATCTGCACGTCTCTTCATTCTGATGAGAGGCCGAATAGTCTTAAGCATTCGATGCATCCGTTTCTGCATCCATTGTCGTTTATATTTTGCATCAGATTGTATTAGCATTCGCAAACACGAGAACTTCGTCCGATGCCATTATCTGGCATCTTGTGCATAACATCTTATCTGGCATCTTTGAGCATACCATGAGGATTATCTTAGAGATACACATTTCTGTAGAATACTCACCCACAATTCAACCGGTCGATTAGTTGATTAGTTAAGTAAATAGACATCGTCGAAACTGACGGAGTTCAATTTATGATTACACACACACACACACACACACACACACGATATTCTGCATATGAGTACATTAGTAACATTTTCTGTCTAGTAACTATCGTTATTAAAATATATTGTTTGTATTAATTCTCTCTCTTTCTCTCACCCACTCTTTCTCTGTCTCTCTCTCTCTCTCACTCACTCTTTCTCTCTGTCTCTCTGTCTTTTCTCTCTCTCTCTCTTTCTCTCTCTATTTTTTACTTTCATTAAGGACAATGGACTTTTTATCGCTCTCCATCGCTGCTCTTTAAAAGACTTCCTACGGAAATTTCTTGCTGATATTTGTCTGATGAATATAATTTTTTTTTCTCCCGAAAGCACAGAAATCTTTATTCTTTGTATTTGGTAACAAAGCAGTCGGTTCAATGACAAGAATCGCAGAAATGTGATAGATTTTTCAACGTTCGCCAGCTTACTTTGCAGATCAAAAGAATAACATTATTTACGCTCCAATAAACGGAATTACAAACACACATACACATAATCACAAACGCACACCTAAATACATATGTTCCTATGTGCACACACACAAACACGCAGAGACACACAGAGACACACACACAGTCATTGATCATCAAAGAGGCCAATTTCACACGACTGATGTTCGTTGCATTGTTGCCTCTTAATGGAAATTGAATATGCGATGAGTAGATTTTGAAGCTACCATTTATATGCGGTATTCAACAGTAAAACATCCGTTTTTTAGCAATAAGTTCGTGGACTCAAGTTCATGAAAATTGTGATTGCTTACATGATACAAACCACCATGTTTATATTTGAATTTATCGTTTTATCTGTTCATTCGAAAGCTTTCAAATGGGAGATAGACACACACACACACACACACACACACGCTCACGCGTATACATCAATCACTCATTCAATTAACCAATCAGTCATTTTCTACACTTCTCGGTAAAAGATATACAAACAAACTTTCGGTTTTGGAGGACCGGTTTCCATTTTCTGTAAAAAAAAGTTCTAGTTTTCTTGGGTAGTAACAGACATTGTTGAATATAATCTGGTTCTTATTCTATCGGTGCATTTTGCTGAGCTGCTAGATTAAGGGGTGTCAATAAACCAATACCGGTTATCAAGTGGTAGTGAGGATGCTGATGATATAAATATATGCATGTATGGTCACACACGCACGCTAACACACCACACACACACACACACACACACACACACACACACACACACACACTCTGGAGTTCCACACAGTTACCATCCAACAAATTCACATACAAGGTATTGGTTGACTCTGGGCTATAGTAGAAGACATTTGGCCAAGGTGCTGTGCAGTGGGATTGAACAAGAATCCATATGGTCATAAATCGAGCTTCTTTACCACAGAATCACGACTGTGCCTACATCTATAGCTTAAAGTTATAGTATAATGCCGTCCTTTATATATGAGCCCTAAGTCATCGTACCTAGCTATTCCGGCGCCCTATAAGTTGATGTGCCTCGATTCTACTGGCTCTATGGTAAGACGCTTGCTTCCCAACCATATAGTTCCGGGTTCAGTCCCACTGCGTGGCACCTTGGGCAAGTGTCTTCTAGCCTCGGGTCGACCAAAGCCTTGTGAGTGGATTTGGTAGACGGAAAATGAAAGAAGTCCGTCGTGTATATATATATATATATATATATATAGGTGTGCGTGTGTGCAAAGTCTAGCACTGACCACTTCCCAGTACCTACATCATCATCCACACACCTACACATGCGCGCACGCACACGTCAAGGCCACGAGCCTCGTTCCACACGCACATACACGCTCTCACATACTTATGCACGCGCACCTTCGTTTTGGGATCACCGCTACTTTAATTATCTCCCCTTCTTCCTAGCTCTCCTGTGTGACCCCTCTGTCCAGCAATCGCCATGATAGATCGCTAGCCACGAAACCTTTTTCTATTTTCTCTCCCTGTTTGTTTCTGTGTTCCTTTCGGTCAAAGAGCGTAGGCTCGAAACGTAAACGACTTTCTCACTTCCCGAACCTTAAACTAATACGTCTGTTTGCTGTTTACACACCTGTCTTCCACTTTTGTTTATTTGTAAATTCTCACTATATATACACACATACATATATATATATGTATATGTATATGTATGTGTGTGTATGTGTTTGTGTGTCTGTTTTTGTACACTCAACATCGCTTGACAACCGATGCTTGTGTGTTTACGTCCCCGTAACTTAGCGGTTCGGCAAAGGAAACCGATAGAATAAGTACTAGGCTTACAAAGAATAAGTCCTGGGGTCGATTTGCTCGACTAAAGGCGGTGCTCCAGCATGGCCACAGTCAAATGACTGAAACAAGTAAAAGAGTAAAAGAGTATATATATATATATAGAGAGAGAGAGAGGGAGAGAGAGAGAGAGAGAGAGAGAGAGAGAGAGAGAGGAGAGAGAGAGAGAGAGAGAGAGAGAGAGAGAGAGAGAGAGCTGGAATAGTCATGGGAAGTACAATTTTGATTCAGGGCTGAATTAGGGACAAATAGCAACAGCAGAAATATCGACACCAACAAGTAGAATTTCTTCTTTCAAATTTAGCTGCGACCTGAGCGTCCATAACTTTTCTCCAAAATTATTTATATGTAAATTCCCACTGATTCCGGTGATTAAACCAAGAAATTATTCCATAACTGTTTTGTAACCAATTCGTGCATATTTCAATAAACAGAAAAATTTTAATCGCATGATAACATTGAAATTAGAAAACTTAATACAATTTAATTACTCGTTGTTCCATTATGAAGGAGCCTTGTTTCTCGACAATGTTTTGTTTTACAGCGTGGTTTAAGTCTGAATAAATCCGACAATGAATTGTTGCGAGAATAAACCACACGACGTTAACCACGAGAAAAGCGTTTTTAGATATGGTTTAACCTTTTGTCTGCTAGGGCGTATGGTTTATTATATGAAATCGCGATGATTGGAAATTGATTTCTTTCGAAATGAAAAGGTTAACATCCATAAAGTTTATATATATATATATATATATATATATATATATATATATATATAATATATATATATATATGTAGGGAGGAGTTCACGAAAAAAACAAACAAACAAAAAGAGACGAAGACAGGTGCGGTGTAGAAAACAAACAGATGTATTAGTATAACGCTCAGGAATTGTAAAAAGTGTTTTACGTTTCGAGCCTACGAGAGAAAAAATGTTTGTAGTGGCTACCGATACGGCCATGCTGTGGCATTTTCTTGAAGTGTTCTGGTGATCAAATAGACGTCAATACGTGTTCTCAATATCGTATATATTCTATCGGTAGTAGGCAGGTCTTTATAACACGCCTTGTGTCTCCAAGCAATCTTCGGGCTCTGAGTATATGGTCTGTTCAATTTGAAAACCAGGACGCTGGGAAATGAAAAGCCATGAGAAAACGACAAAAAGGTTCAGGTAAAAAGTGGAAGAGTAAATAAAAACGGAAAAGGAAAAAGAAAATTAGAGTCACGTCTCCATCGATCTGTCTGTCTGCTTGCCTGCCTGCCTGCCTGCCTGTCTGTCTGTCTATTTGTCTGTCTAAGCGAATGCCTGAACTACTGGGCCATGCATTAGCATTTGGAGTGGAACCAGTCTACAGGAATTCTTGAAATTTCTTTTGCATGAAGTAAACTTCTCATTATTTGATTGAGTCGTTTTAAGTGTAATCATGCGACATCGAGAAACGTAATGTTTCCTTCATTTTGTTACCAATCTGCCAAATGAGGTTTATGAAAGTTGTTTCAAAAATCTATAGAATGTGCTTCGTGATTGGATTCTATATGTATGTGTGTGTGTGTGTGTGCGTATATATATATATATATATATATATAATATATATATATATTATATATACACACACAAGCACACTTATATATGCACATACATATTTACACATACATACATACATACATACATACACACACACACACACATATATATATATATATACATATATACATACACGCATGAGTATACATGTAATTATTCGGTTTTATTTCAAGATTTCTTGCCAATAGAAAAGGTGATGGTTTCTAAGCTAGATCCAAGAATCCTTCATTGGAATTTCAACATGAGCAGGGTATTTTTCTATGTGTGTATGTATGTATGTATGTATGTATGTATGTATGTATGTATGTATGTATGTATGTATGTATGTATGTATGTATGTATGTATGTATGTATGTATGTATGCATGTGTGCATGCATTAAGTATATGCGCAGATTTGTACGTTTTGTTTTATGTATGTCTTCTCATGCATATAGTTGCATATCTAGACATTCTCATATATATTTAAATTATAAACTTCTGGAAAGTTTTGCAGACTTTTACAGTTCCAGTGATTGCTTGGATCTGTAGTCTTCGAATCAGTTTTCTCCTTTCTGGTTTTGAGAAGCCTAACATCTCAAGATTGGTATTAGGTAGTGTGTTATATATCCCAGTGCCCCAATAATTACAGGTATAAACCTGAGCTTGTAATCTGAATAAAGTAGCTGTAGATTCCTCAATAGTTCAGCATAAGTGTTCTCTTTTTCACTGATCTTTAGCTTTAGGTTAACATCCACTGGGCAGATGTATGTATGTATGTATGTATGTATGTATGTATGTATGTATGTATGTATGTATGTATGTGTATGTATGTATGTATGTATGTCAGGTAACTTATGAGGCTTTCATAAGTGCTACTGGTAACATGGAATCCAGTACAACCTGTTGCATGGTCGGGTTATCGGCGACTAAACCGGCACCCCAACCAGGCTACCCTGGCGAGGAGGGTTACTAGAAACCCAGCAGTATTAAAAACAAGAATGGCT
>NC_043007.1:3588640-3601140 GCF_006345805.1 Octopus sinensis | reverse complement strand
TCACAGAGGTAGCACATGATTTTTTCGTTAAATCTCTCATAACTTTCGCAAATATTTCTAAAAAGCAATTTAGAAAATAACACATTTTTCTACTTGTTGTATCAAAACTAACTGCCATTTAGTCAGGTAAATATACACACCTATTTGTTTGCTCTTAAAAAATAGAAAAAAGTACAACAGTCTACAATATCTAATATTTCATATTTACAATTGATGTGTCAACTTGTTTATGATGAAAAAATTACCAGCAATGTTTGGTGAAGATACCTAGAAATTTAATATGTTTTTCCGTTCAGTTCTTCATAATTTATTTAGAATATGACGTGTCATCAGATAATGTTCTATCTAATAGCTGACAACATAGGAAAATCATCAAAAATCTGACAGATTATCAAATAAATAAGATTCAAGGAAGAACTGCTGTTTTTCTACTATCAAATATATCATATAGAGTTATGTAGGAATAAATGTATATTTAAACATCCACAATTCAGTTATATTTTTTAATTCAATAACATCATATTTAAGTATGCACAGCGAGCCGTCACTCCCGAGCGAGTATGGCTTGGTAGCATACACCAGGCTTTAACTAAGTGTTTTAGGTGCATATGATGTCGTGAGCAGACATTCACCCCTCTCGTCCTTCTCTCCACTGGTCTGTGGCACAGTTGGAAAAGAAAAGATTGAGATAGATCGATATATATATATATTCAAATTAAAATCAAGAAAATGGAGAAGTAGCGTTATCATAATTTATCAACTGCATATATATTATATATATATATATATATATATATATATAATATATATATATATATAATTTACATGGTGGCCATACTGGAGTACCACTCTGAAGAATTTTAATCAAATGAGTCGGCCTCAGTACTTACATTTTCTCTTCAGCCTGGTACTTCTTCTGTCGGTCAGTTACGGGGGCCTAAGTGCACCATCACAGGTTGTCAAGCGGTGGTGGGGGGACAAACACAGACACAAAGAAACGCACATATACACGCACGCGCGCGCGTGCGACCAATGGATTCTTTCAGTTTCCGTCAATCAAATCCAGTTACAAGGCTTTGGTCGTCTGGTGCTAGAGTAGAAGACACTTGGCCAAGGCGCCACACAATGAGATGAACTCGGAACCATGTATTTGGTAGACAAGCTTCTTTTTACCACGCAGAGAGATAGATCGATCAATAGATAGATAGATAAATAGATAGATAGATAGAGAGAGAGAAAGAGAGAGAGAGAGAGGGAGGAGACAAAGAGGGAGAGAGCTGCAACAGTACCTAGTTGATACTAATTTACAACCGAATAGACAGAAATAACGTTTAATGAAGTCCTGCACTGAAGGACACAGTGCACTGCCTAGAGCAGAAATTGAACCTAAGACCTTATAATCACGAGCCAAATATCCTAACCAATAGGACACACATCTTCAGAATGAAAAGATAGACCTGGCGATATCTTTCTTTTCATATATTTCAGCAAAAACTTTTTAAAACTACTTCTGCGATCTCCAAATTAGATTCGTTAATGGCTATTTCCCCGTCCCTTTGTACTGCCAGGAACATCATAGAAATTATTTGTCCAGCTTTCGTTTACCAATTTTTGTGATGCGCAAAGATAATTGCTTTTTTTCAAAGTATAATCTGTTCAATAACATATCGGGTTTTCGATGATTTTTACTTAATTTACTGAAATCTAGTCGTCGGCCATTTATCAAGCAAAATATTTGGACATATTAACCCTTCCGTAACAAATCTGAGAAGACGGTACCGTAAACAGATAATTCCATTAAGTTAGAACAATCAATGGTAAATATGAAGGGTTAATTAAAACACGAGAATTACAATTTTAATTATTTTTCAGGTAAATAATAATCCAAACCAGTGTTAATTATTGGAGCTGTTTTCCCCTTCGCCTGTTCCACTACACTATTTGCCGAGGGGATTCTCTGTGACATATTCGATTAACTCCCTTGTCTCTACTTTGAAAACACAAGGACACAGGAAATATGTCAAGTCCAACAGGAAATGGTGTTTCCTAGGGCTAAATAACAGTAGCATTCTTCCCTTTTATGGGACTGTCACATTAAGTTGACAACATACCATCACTTTATCGTGTTGCTACTGTATAAATGTCTTTGAGAGATTTAGAAATATATTATTTCTATTTTTCTTGTCTTGTATTCGTTTTTTTTTTTTTTTACTTGCTTCAGTTATCAGATTGCGGCCGTGTCAGGGCTGCACCTTAAATGGTTTATTCGAACAAAGCGACCCCGGCACTTACTGTGCTTCAAATGCTAAATCAAGGGACGTAAACAAAACAAAATCGGTTGTGAAATGGTGGCGGGACAAACACAAATACACGAATCCACACATATATGACGGGCTTCCATACAGTTTCCGCTTACCAAATTCACTTACAAAGCATTGGTCAACCCCGGGGTTATTGTAGAAGAGACTTGTTCAAGGAGCCCCAAAATGGAACTGAACCCGAAACCGCGTGGTTGCGAAGCGAACTTCTTAACCATACAGCCACGTGCATGCCTATGTCAAGGGTCCAGTTCCTACGAGCCTTGTATGCCTTAGCTATATGACTGTATTCAGCTGTTTGACCTATAATTTGGGGCCTTGGCAGGTACTGACACCCGGGTCAGAGAATACCTGGAAGTAGTGAGGACTAAGGGGTGACGCCATAATTCCCCGCCCCCCAAACCACCAAAATAGTGAACTCCCGTGCTGGGATCTCACCACAGAATACAGTCTGATGTCTGGCTCATAACATCCCCATTGCTAATAAATCTATTGGCTTGTCCTTCTCTTCTGGAACTACACATTCCTGAAATTCGTTCCGTTTACACATTTTCTTTACAGACCTTCTCTGCTAAGAGTTCTGAAAATTCGAGTCTATCAGACTGAGAAATCACCAGTTTGGTTTGCAAAGGTTTTTGGAATAACTTATGTTTTCGACTAAGTAATAAAGTTGGAACATTTTCTGTTTATTTACTTTTCTTCTATTTAACCATCTTAGAGTGTCGACCAAAGGGAATCATTTTAGCGTTGAATAAAAGGTTCTTATTTCCAATCCCGCCAAGACCTGTTTGGCATTACATCGTTCGGAGTTGATAAAATAAGCTTCACTCAAGTACTGATGCAAGCCTCCTGCATAAATCCCACATCCTTATTTAACCATCTGCGAGATATTCATTACGTATCTATGTACACAAGAAGTCAAAAAAATTATCCACACTTTCACCAAAACTTTTTTTAGATTGACCGCACTGCCTTCAGCGCTCGTATACCAAAAGCTGGTACTCTTGTGATTACGGAACCGTGGTTTGATCTTTCTGGAAATTCGTATAAAATGCTGAGGTTTATTGTCAAAACAAATGTTTTTGTAGCACGACATTGCAAGCTCCCATATGGCCGCTCACACCATTGAAACCATTGAAAAATTAGATTTCGAGTTGCTAAAACACCCTGCATATAGTCCACATTCCGCCCCTTCCGACTATCATCTTTTTGGACCGCTGAAAACATCCCCTACGTGGTTGTCGATTTGCTAAGGACGAAGAAGCGCAGAAAGCGGTGCATGAATGCGACCAACCGTAAACCTTCTCCAACTGAATAAGCTTGTAGACCATTAGAAGTGCACCAAAGAGTAAGGAGACTGTCGAAGAATGATGTAATTCTTCGTCTCTTGCTTTTGGTTTAATAAACTACTGAAACAAAAGTGCGTATAACTTTTGACTTCCTCTCGTAGATCTGGGGTAAAGTTAAAAGGGTATACTTTATACATCCTTTTCATCTCATTGTACTCGCTACTTCCTTGTTTCCATAAATGTCAACAACTTTGTCCAATCAACTTTCGCATTTCTCGCAAGTCGTGCCAAGCATGGCAGCTTCATTAAGTCTGATTCGGAAAGTGGCCGAACATTCATTATGTTGTCAAATTTATTTTGTAAGTCACTTTGAGCACGATGAGGCCGTAATAGGTTGAATGTTGTGAATCCTGCGATTCGGAGGAGTGTTCAGTGCACATACACACGCATACGCACACGCACATCGACGCACACGTGCACATACATGCACACATGCAAATAGACGCACGCACACACACGCGCACACGCGCACACACCACATACACGCACATACACGCGCACATTTATAAATATATAATATACATGACATATAAATTACATATATACATTTATATATATATATATACATTTATATATATATATATATATACATTTATATGTGTATATATATATGTATATATATAAACATACATATATACAATGGAACAAGTTGTCAAGGACGCTTTCAGTGTCAGACGGTGGAATGATTTTGCTGTCGCCTCAAGTGCCACAGGGCACAATGAGATTTTGCGTTACTAAAACATATTGGAATGCATCTCTAAACACACATATGTATACATACAACATATACACACATACACACCTAAACACACACGCACATACATATGTAGCTAAACACACACACTCACCAATAGAAATTGTTTTGTATTCGTTTTATCACGAAGCTATTCAACGGTCGATTTCGGATTTCGGGTGCATAGTCATCAACTCTTCTTACACTGTATACATTAAATGTGTACACTGAATGCGTCAAATAACGCATTTTGTATTGATGTTACGGAGATGTACTTGCATAGTAAGTGACCTGATCTGAGATCGTGTGCTGAAACAAAAGCAATTGCAGCATGGAAGATGTTTACAAGCCTTTTAAAAACACACAAATACCCATTTCTTTATTACCCACAAGGGGCTAAACACAGAGGGGACAAACAAGGACAGACATAGGTATTAAGTCGATTACATCGACCCCAGTGCGTAACTGGTACTTAATTTATCGACCCCGAAAGGATGAAAGGCAAAGTCGACCTCGGCGGAATTTGAACTCTCAACGTAACGCAGACGAAATACCTATTTCTATTTCTTTATTACCCACAAAGGGCTAAACACAGAGGGGACAAACAAGGACAGACATAGGTATTAAGTCGATTACATCGACCCCAATGCGTAACTGGTACTTAATTTATCGACCCCGAAAGGATGAAAGGCAAAGTCGACCTCGGCGGAATTTGAACTCACAACGTAACGCAGACGAAATACCGCTAAGCATTTCGCCCGGCGTGCTAACGTTTCTGCCAGCTCGCCGCCTTACACACAAATACCGTTAGATTCATTTCAACATTTAAATTCTATTTGTCAAAATATTTTCGTCGCTTTGAAACCGCGACCTGTCCACTGAGGTGCAGATTGGAATTTTGTCAGTGAACAGGTCGCGGGCTCAAAGCGACGAAAACATTTTGACAAATTAAGTTTAAATGTTGAAGTGAATTTAACGGTTTTTGTTTATTTTTAAATGGCTTATAAACACATTCCACGATGCAGTTGCTTGTGTTGATGTTGTTGTTGTTTAATACTAGGTCAGCCTTGGTGAAACAGACTTATCTATAGCCACAGAAATTCTAGACCATACTATACTATTTTTTTAAGTGGCATAGTGTACCTATGACTCTATGATCTTTGTATACTTTCTTCCCTTTCTTAAGGCGACAGAGTTTGTGATTTCGGAATGATTTGGTTGTTGTTTTTTGCAGATCAAGCGATTAGAGTACGAGTGAGGAAGACTTTTTTTTATACCTTATCAAGTACGTAGGAACCGACGGAGGGGTATCTGAACCGAGAAAAATAATGCAGCCTTAAGTTTACAAATTCATATGTATGCACATGGTTTGATTGAGCAACATTAATTAAATTCTTACAATGCATTAATTAACCAGTTAGTTAAAATACATCAAATATCGAAGCACCAAACGAGCTCCAAGATACATTTTTTAAAGATGTTCAGAAACTTTAATTTGCATCTTAATGAGAAGACCTACTGTTTTAGTTAGGTCAGACGAGAAAGATTAATGCTTCAGTTCTTAAATATTTTGTAAGGTGTTTGGGAGCGAGAAATTAATTTTTTGTAACTAAACACTTTCAAACTTCGGACACTGGTAGAATGCGTCATAGAAAACATCTTTTACTCTTAGAGTTGTTGAGAAAAGTTTCTATTTTCAAAGTTATTTCCTGTTAAAGTTGTCGTATTTCGGTAATTTCAACAAATCAATGGCGTGTATTCAGCTGAATAAAATTACTGCTGTTGTTTGTCAACAACTTCCGGCGAAAAGATTCAAGGTTTGTAGTGTAACATGTAAATAATTTCAACTTAAATTTAGGCTCAAAGCCTGCTATGGACCTCAGTGCATACCTAGTTTTATTTTATCGAAATAAGGTTTAATTTTATCGAAATATGGCTAAGATCAGACAACTGACAAGCAAATCTGTGGTATTGAGCAGAATATTTGCTGTAGCCCATCTTTTATAACAAGACAAAACAATGTACATTAATAAAACTTCCAATCAGTTAAGATCAGAAGCCATGAGAGCCACTGTCTGGTACTACATCAGGGCATCTATTATTATTATTATTATTATTATTATTATTATTATTATTATTATTATTATTATTATTATTATTGTTGTTATTATTATTATTATTATTATTATTATTATTATTATTATTATTATAAGATAGGAGCAAAGTGATAAGATCATAAATTGATATAATAGAATGGAATTGGTATTTTATGCCATAGCAAGAATCGTACTGACGCAAATGCAAATTCGTTTTGACATATTTTACTGTTTACAATGTACAATTACACAAAAATAAGTCACGAGTGTTGGGGGGGGGGGGCGTACTATACAACTTTACATATTGATGCCAACGCGAAACCTCAGTGTTTATAGTAACAACAGACTAATATTTGTAATTTGATGATTTGATTAATTTCTAAAATGTCGGAGACCCTCGTTTTGTTCATAGATTCTTTGTATATTTTTCTTTTGCCAGAGACTAGCTGTTGGAATCCAGCATATAAATATACTATCACGAAAAATAAAATTAGACTTTATCGATTATATTTTTTGTGCATTGGACTAAACAAATGATATTAATGACTAAAAAAATACTGGTTTGCTATTGTTATCTTTATAAATAAATTTTTTAAATGTTTTTGAAGGAACAGGACGAAAGTGCGAAGAGAATTAATGGTGGATGGTGAATGCCATTCCCTTTAGAAGTGTATTCTTTTAATGTCTGAACTACTTTTATCTACTTTTTGTCAAATATAAGCGACTAGTATCTGCTAGTGAGTAGTTTTGAACATTCATCAATATAGGAGTAGGAGTTGCTGTGTGGTAAGTAGCTTGCTTACGAACCACATGGTTCCGGGTTCAGTCCCACTGCGTAGCACTTTGGGCAAGTGTCTTCTACTATAGCCTCGGGCCGACCAAAGACTTGTGAGTAGATTTTGTAGACGGAAACCGAAAGAAGCCCGTCGTATATATGTATATATATATATATTATATATATATATATATATATACACATGTGTGTGTGTTTCTGTGTCTGTGTTTGTCCCCCCACAACATTGCTTGACAACCGATGCTGGTGTGTTTACGTCCCCGTAACTTAGCGGTTCGGCAAAAGAGGCCGATAGAATATGTACTAGGCTTACAAAGAATAAGTCCTGGGGGCGATTCGCTCGACTAAGGGTGGTGCTCCAGCATGACCACAGGCAAATGACCTAATTCATCCTTGCTGCGATCTTTCTGATTATTTTTCCAGTGAATATCGTTGAAAATGTTTCTTGGAGATAAAACTTTTGGTAATCCTACTGATTCCAAGCAACAATACACCGGAGACAATTTCCAATTGCGTTTTTCTAGATGAACGAAAGGGTTTGATCCCAGCACTCTGCGGGTGAGCATAAAACGTGTAGTAAGCGGTATCGTCCTATAGCACCTAAGACACAGCTAAGTTCACCGAGTCATTGAAAATGAACCTGTTTTGGTACTGTGATTGGATGCAAAATATCAATTCACTCGATTTGCCGTTAATGATAACACGTGGTTTGATAAGAGTAATTAGAAATCATAAGATATTAAGTCTCAGTTCCACTGATCATAAATGTATGCTTTAAATCAATCTTCGTTAGTTGACAGCATACATAACAATCCTGTCTCCTTAAAACACTACCCGATTTCCTTACAACACGATCCTCCTATCGCTTTTTACAACACAATCCTGTCATCACAACCCACAGATCTCACGTTGAGGTCTTTATATAAAAACCTAGTCTTCTTGCAGCCAAATCTTCATCAAATCACACCATACTACCTCAAAGATCACTTCAATGAATGTAGTACTAGATGCATTATACCCAAAAACAAATAAGACGAGAAGATCCCGACTGGAACGCCTTTGATTGTGGATCTGTTCAATGAAAACTGACCTGGGAAGAAATAATAACAACCATCTTCTTACATCACAATCCTTGCCGCTGCCCTCATGATTATTAGAGCACAACCCTTAAAACCAATTTCCTTGCACGATATCCTTTCATTCCCAATACATCGTAACCATTAAAACGCACCCCTCTCTCCTTCACCACTCTCTCTTCTTCCTCCATCAACCCTCGTTCCTGCTCTTCATCGTCTGATTAAGCGATTTCAGTTTAGATCTCTAGATTATGCAGAAAACCGATATTAGAATGGATTTACCAGCCTCATTCTAATATCCAATAATACTGATAACATAATTGATTTATCTAAGGAATGTGCTGAGAAATCTCTGCAATAATTCACTTTATAATTAATCATATTTTATATAATCTCCAAGTTATATAATTAACAGTTTTATAACAAGAGATCTCTATCGGCGGATGTTCAAACCTATCAACTCAAAGCAAGTTTGGAAGTATCTTCATGTTAGCACTCTGTAGTATTCATGCTTACAAGAAATGCATACTTGCCACAAATTCTAATTTCTCTGTAACATTTCTTCACAATAATTACGTATAACGAGTTGGGAAGCAATGTCGAGCTTCCACTTCCATGTTTATAGGAGAGAGAGAAGGAGAGAGAGAGAGAGAGAGAGAGAGAGAGAGAGAGAGAGAGAGAGAGAGAGAGAGAGAGAAAATATGATGTCATAAGATTCAATTTTCGAAAACAACGGCAACATGAATAAAGCTATTGTCAGGAATCGAAACCTTTTTGCGGACTTAAACGCCATTTCGGTTCTTGCATCGTAAGAATTACTCGATAGAGTTGTACTGAATGGAATTGTACTGGATGGAGCGGTATTAGAACTGTGATTACTTAGAAAACTGGCTTTTTTACTAAGATAACTTGTATTACGGAAACATCTCTGACAACAGGAGAGGCGCAGGAGTGGCTGTGTGGTAAGCAGCTTGCTTACCAGCCACATGGTTCTGGGTTCAGTCCCACTGCGCGGCACCTTGGGCAAGTGTGTCTTCTGCTATAGCCTCGGGCCGACCAAAGCTTTGTGAGTGGATTTGGTAAACGGAAACTGAAAAGAAGCCCGTCGTATATATGTATTTATATATATGTGTGTGTGTGTGTTGTCCCCCCCCCCCAACGATGCTGGTGTGTTTGTACGTGTAACTTAGCGGTTCGGCAAAAGAGACCGATAGAATAAGTACTAGGCTTACAAAGAATAAGTCCTGGGGTCGATTTGCTCGACTAAAGGCGGTGCTCCAGTATGGCCGCTGTCAAATGACTGAAACAAGCAAAGAGTAAAGAGAGTAACCCGACATTGCCTCTTTTCATCTCAATCCTGATCCTTTTCAATGCAACCCTGACTCTTTATATCATAACTGCCTTTTTCTTACATCATGATCTTACCTGAAACACTTACATCACACCTTGTCTTCTTTTATCACAGACCTTGCATCACAGTTCCGTTTTTTTTTGACATCACATCCCTGCATCCTTAAACCACAACTACATGTCTTCAAAAAACTGGAATACGGAAAAAAATGTTTTACAACACACCTCTGTCTCCGTACATTATTGTGATATAAGTGTTGATCTGTACGGAGACAGGGTTCCAATGTTTTCTTACGACGCAACACGTATTCTTAGATCACATTCCTGATGCTTTTTCTCTTTATATCACAACCGCGTCTTCCTAAGATAAAATCTTACATCATAAAACGTTTAGATGACAATTCAGTTTCCTCACATCCCACTCTTGACTTCCTACAGCACAGCCCACATCGTCTTACCTCACCGTCGTTCCCTCGATCGTAAACAATAGAAGCCTTTCATCACAACCCACGCTTCTTACAATAGTCTTGACATAAAGAATCCTGTCTCTTTGCAGCCAAAATCTCATAACACGCTAAAGAAAGATAAAAACAAAAGGAAGAACTCTTCATTAAAAGTAAGCGCTGAATACGTTTTTTGATTGTCTGTCTTTTTGATTAGGACTGATTTCGGGTTAAAACAATTATCTTCTCACAATACAACGCTTACAATGGTTCTGGGTGAATTCGTCTACAACAATTTATCTATGTCTGGTTTGTGGTGTGTGTGTGTGTGTGTGTGTGTGTGTGTGTGTGTGTGTGTGCGTGCGCGTGTGTGCGTGCGTGTGTGTGTGTGTGGTTGAATGTATGAGTGTGTGATTGTATGTATGTGTGGTTGTATGTGTGTGTGGTTGTATGTATGTGTGTGTGTGGTTGTATCTGTGTGAGTGTGTGTGTGTGGTTATATGTATGCGTGCGTGGTTATATGTATTTGAGTGTGGTTGCATGTGTGTGTGAGTGTGTGGTTGTATGTGTGTGGTTGTATGTGTGTGGTTGTATGTGTGTGCGTGGTTGTCTGTATGTGTGCGTGCGTGGTTGTATGCGTGTGAGTGTGCGCATGTGGTTATATGTATGTGTGTGTGGTTGCATGTACGTGTATGTGTGTGTGTATGTGTGTACGTGTGTGTGTGGTTGTAGATGAATTGTATCCATAGATATTTTTGCTGTAGTTGAATCGCTGTAGAGAAATTCGCCGGATGCCATCTTAAATACCAACCCAGGACCCTTACTGCACAATCCTAACGGGAACCACCCGTTTGCACAGACCACATCTTTTGCACGACAATACCTTACCCGTTCACCATTAAAACACACCCCTATCTCCGTGAACACGGCTTCTATTTCCTTCCATCAGCCCAATGGCGTTGTTCTTCTTCGTCTGGTTAAGCCATTAAAAACAAAAACAAACAAATCACAAAAAATGACACATTTTCGACGCAACAATCCATTTTCACCAAGTTTTATGAATTTTTTATTCAGTTAAACAGTTCAAGGGATCAAAGAGGGGGAAAAAGACACAGGAAGCAACAACAACAACAACAATAACTAGAATAATGACAAAAGCATCAACAAAAGCTACAATTGCTACCACTTGTTGTTGTTGTTGTTGTTGTTCTTCTTGTTCTTCTTCTTGTTCTTCTTCTTCTTCTTCTTCTTCTTCTTCTTCTTCTTCTTCCTCTTCTTCTTCTTCTTCTTCTTCTTCTTCCTCTTCTTCTTCTTCGTTTTCTTCTTCTTCTACTGCTGTTTACTATCAAAACTTCATTAAATTACCGTCGGCTAAATTGAATCATGAAAGTTTTATTGCGTTAACGACGAAAAGATAAGAGAGAGAGAGAGAGAGAGAGAGAGAGAGAGAGAGAGAGAGAGAGAGAGAAGAGTGAGAGAGACGAGGGAGAGTGGAGAGAGAGAGAGAGAGAGAGAGAGAGAGAGAGTGGAGAGAGAGAGAGAGAGAGTATGAGTGAGTGAAATAGAATTGTGTGTGTGTGTGTGTGTGTGTGTGTGAGAGAGAGAGAGGTGGAAGTAATAGAGAGATAGGATGGGGGAGAAAAAGAGAGACCGTGATTATGTTTGCTTGTACGAAATTGGGAGTATAATATAATAAATAATAATAATAATAATATAATAATAATAATATAATAATAATAATAATAATTATTATTATTATTATTATTATTATTATTATTATTATTATTATTATTATTATTATTCAATAATCTTCATTGCATTGCGTGTTTTCACTGAACAACTGATTCAGCTCTGAGTCTTTTGAGTGTGTGCAGTATTTAGAAATGATTTTGTTGTTTTTACGGTAAGGAAAGTGCTCAAAGCGACAACAAATACGCCGTTCCTGACAGTGCCAGTATCTGTATGTTGTGCATATTTGTTCGTCCTGGGCTTTTGTTATGTATTTATCTGATTGTTTATCTATCATTCTCAAAGTTTATGTTATTATAAGTATTGTTTCTGTGGGAGTAGCCACGAGGGGAAATTCTCTTCTTAGACATATGTCAAAACACATTTTGGACTGTGAACGAAGTCACTGGATTGAAGACTGCGTCTTTTCCCTTCGTCAGTTACGTATTCTCACATCCGAATAAACACGAACGTGTTGAATGGGACTTAACACAAGTTTATTCAACACTGCTTCATGTGGCATTATTTAATTCTGGTTTGAATAAGCTTTATGCACATTAGCATACGTACTGTATTCTATTTTTGTAAGAATGGTTTCGTTCTTGTCAGACTGT
>NC_043007.1:3548640-3583640 GCF_006345805.1 Octopus sinensis | reverse complement strand
CGATTATATCGATCCCAGTGCGTAACTGGTACTTATTTAATCGATCCCGAAAGGATGAAGGGCAAAGTCGACCTCGGCGGAATTTGAACTCAGAACGTAGCAGCAGACGAAATACCGCTAAGCATTTCGCCCGGCGAGCTAACGATTCTGCCAGCTCGCCGCCTTTAGGCCTTGTACCTAAAGTATTGAAGCACTCCGTCGGTTACGACAATGAGGGTTCCGGTTGATCCGAATCAACGGAACAGCCTGCTCGTGAAATTAACGTGTAAGTGGCTGAGCACTCCACAGACACGTGCACCCTTAACGTAGTTCTCGGGGATATTCAGCGTGACACAGAGAGTGACAAGGCCGGCCCCTTGAAATACAGGTACAACAGAAACAGGAAGTAAGAGTGAGAGAAAGTTGTGGTGAAAGAGTACAGCAGGGATCACCACCATCCCCTGTCGGAGCCTCGTGGAGCTTTTAGGTGTTTTCGCTCAATAAACACTCGCAACGCCCGGTCTGGGAATCGAAACCGCGATCCCATGACCGCGAGTCCGCTGCCTTAACCACTGGGCCATTGCGCCTCCACTACCTAAAGTATAAAGCATTATCAACATACTTTGTTAAAAAAGAAGTCAGGCCAATCATATTAAAAAAAACCCACAAAACAAGAACAAACAACAAAGAAAAAAACAAAACAAAGCAAAGCAATTCTGAATTATTATTTTTATTAAAAAGTATTTTCTTCTTGACGTTTAAAGAAATCCCATTTTCATTATTCACTGGTTGTGCATAACAACAGAAACAGATTAAGTAAATACAGCAAATAATTTTAAACGCCTTTAAATTGGATGTTAATTCATTCATGAAACGAATGCATAAAATTGTAAATTCTCGTTTCTTATTTAATGCTGGAAAGTGTTTTGTGTGGGTAAATAAGTTTACAGCAAATAATCTCCGAATCACAAAATCAATTCTCAATTGTTGCCGTTTCAATTATTCCTTTAATTCCCATGGAAGACGTAAGGGCCTTAAAATTCTCTTTGTTCTTTTTTTTTAAATTTTTACTCGTTTAGTGAGGATGTCTGAAACTGTGGTTTTTGTGTTGTTAAATCCTGGTTTCTATTCTCGGATTGAATGAGGCGTTGTTTTCTTGAGAAAGCCATAACATGCCGACTGAGAAATAGCATCGCTAAGTGATGAAGCTGGCTGGCACTTAAACAGCATTGCTGCTTGACAAGTGGGGCAAGGGAACCATCTCGTTCATTGCGTGCCCTCCTCCCCGACAGTTCTAAGGCTTTTGCCACCAGACAGCTAGTCGGCTCTGGCTGCTGGAACTGAAGCCAACACGACTCTTTTGGAAGGTAGGTCTAGAGAGGACGCAGGGCAAAAAGTACGCACCCTTCCTCTCCATTGGTCAGTTGAAGTTTAGATTGTGTCACGTGACAGTTAGCTGGTGCCGGCTGCTGGTGCCGGCTGCTGGAGCCTGCCGGCGTGTCTTTGAAGGGAAATTTGGCAGAGTGGTCATTCGTCCGCTGACATTCGTTGACGCTGCAACGAAGAAATCAAAGAACAAAAGGCCAAAAAAAAAGAAAAAAAGAAAGGCACTCAACACCAGAGCTAAAGACACCTCCGAAGGATGGGGAGCGCCACGTTGAAAGAGATAGAGGTGTAGGGGCCGAAACCGGATGTAGTTCCCCCTGAGGATGTCCTTAGCCACTGGATCCTATAAAGGAGCTGTTGAGGCAGCGAACCACGAAACATGGTTGGAATTCCTCCTTTACCGTAGTTATCTCTGACAGACTGGCGTCCCGTTTGGGGAAAGTCTTCCACTCTTGGTCGCTTAAAGTTTACGGAAACAGGAATAAGCTCCAGCCTATTAGACCTGTAGATTCGAGTCAGAATTAATTCGACCAATAGAGTCAATAATGATGGCAGGAAAATAAAAGGTTTCTATAAAATAAGTTTGCCGACTCCATTTTAAACATTTCTTTTGATACGATTTTTGTATTCTTTGATAACCACTTCATAATATTGTACGAAAACATGCTACCGTGGCTGTGTGGTAAGTAGCTTGCTTACCATCCACATGGCTCCGGGTTCAGCGCTATTGCGTTGCACCTTGGGCAAGTGTCTTCTACTATAGCCTCGGGTCGACCAAAGTCTTGTGAGTGGATTTGATAGACGGAATCTGAAAAACGCCTGTCGTATATATGTATATAGATATAGTGTGTGTCTGTGTTTATCCTCCCACTTTTGCTTGACAACCGGTGTTGGTGTGTTCACGTCCCCGTAACTTAGCGGTTCGGCAAAAAGACACCGATAGAATAAGTGCTAGGCTTACAAAGAATAAGTCCTGAGGTCGATTTGTTCGACTAAAGGCTGTGCTCCAGCATGGCCGCAGTCAAATGACTGAAACAAGTAAACGAGTAAAAGAGTAATTATCTTTGATTTCAGACAATTATTTACTTTACTATCTCAGTTCTCGATGACTAGGCACAATGTTATCTCTTACAGGTCTGGGAGTCCATTTCACGGGTTTTCAGCTCCAAACATAACAACTAATGTGAAATAAACGTTAACTTCACCTGATCTTTAGTGCTTGTCGATACATTGTACTTTAGGTGCCTTTCGGTTATTAAACATGCTTCATACTAAACTACTCGGCAACATAAAATAGTTACAAGATGAAACATCGTCTGACATCAACGTACGGTTCTTAAAAAGGCTTTTCCAGGGCAGGAATCTTAGGGCTTTCGACCAGAAAGGTATGTACCATTTCCAATAAACGCACAGCGAATATTTTCTTCTTCATAAGTGTGTGACTGTAAACAAATTGTGATACCTGATTGAAGGCAAGAATGGGAAAAATTAACGAACATAGATTATGATCACTTTACAACACAATCCCTCTTCAACAGAGCGACTGTTAATAAACAAAATATTCATTTGTCACTATAGAAATATTTAGTCAGAACGATTTCCAGATATTTCTGTTATAAGCTAGCTTCTCTCTCCTTAGTTCTTTCATAAACTATAAACATCACCGTATTTACAAACACACTTACATTTTGATATTTCATAATACAAAACGCTGGCTCAAAAACACTCATACACATACACATGTGTATGTGAGCGATACATACATACATACATACATACATACATACATACATACATACATACATACATACACACATACATACATACATACATACATACATACGTACGTACATACATACATACATACATACATACATACATACATACATACATACATACATACATACATATATACATACACACACATACACACACATATCAATACGGAGTAAATAATTCACGAAAAAATAATTTGCGAAGATATCATTAGCTCATTATTATGGCGATTTAAATAAGAGTTTTGACTGTTATTTCCAGCAGGTAGACATACTTAGCATGTCCTTTGATTAATTTATATATATATATATATATACACACAGGGACAGAACGAGAGAGCGAGAGAGAGAAAGAGAAAGAGAGAGACGGATGGAGAGTGAGTTAAAGACCGGTTGTTAATATATATTTAAGGTATTAGACAACGATGCCAAGACTCGATAGTCCGTAACTTGGCATCACCACTGTGCTGCGTACTTATACAAGACCCATGAGTCAGAGACTCGCGAGCCAACAATGCTCTAATTACGCATTATTTTGTAGATTTTAATAGGGTCCGGGAGGGCGGTGGTGATTTCTAGAGGAACGGAACCTGCTATTTTGTGCTTATCTACATAGTATCCGTAACCAATCTTTTCTACTCTAGACTCAAGGCCCGAAATTTTAGGGGAAGAGCCAGTCGATTAGATCGACCCCAGTATGCAACTGGTACTTAATTTATCGACCCCGAAAGGGTGAAAGGCAAAGTTGACCTCGGCGGAATTTGAACTCAGAACGTAGCGGCAGACGAAATACTGCTAAGCATTTCGCCCGGTGCGATAACGTTTCTTATTTCTTTCCTGCCCACAGGGAGCTACACACAGAGGGGACAAACAAGGACAGACAAAGAGATTAAGCTGATTACAGCGACCCCAATGCGTAACTGGTACTTAATTTATCGACCCCGAAAGGATGAAAGGCAAAGTCGACCTCGGCGGAATTTGAACTCAGAACGTTACGGCAGACGAAGTACCTATTTCTTTACTACCCACAAGGGGCTAAACACAGAGGGGACAAACAAGGACAAACAAACGGATTAAGTCGATTACATCGACCCCAGTGCGTAACTGGTACTTATTTAATCGACCCCGAAAGGATGAAAGGCAAAGTCGACCTCGGCGGAATTTGAACTCAGAACGTACCGGCAGACGAAATATCACTAAGCATTTCGCCCGGCGCGATAACCTTTCTTATTTCTTAATTGCCCACAAGGGGCTAAACATAGAGGGGACAAACAAGGACAGACAAATGGATTAAGTCGATTAGATCGACCCCAGTGCGTAACTGGTACTTAATTTATCGACCCGGAAAGGATGAAAGGCAAAGTCGACCTCGGCGGAATTTGAACTCAGAACGCAGCGGTGGACGGAATACCACAAAGCATTTCGCCCGGCGTGCTAACGTTTCTGCCAGCTTGCCGCCTTAGTATCCGTAACCATTGCGTCGCTAATGCTTTTAGAAAAGGTATAAATATGTAGATTTTCTTTTCATTTCCCTTGTGAATCCAGTCTCATGTTTATGTGCTAGGCACCATTATTTCTCAGATTCTCCATCTTACAACAACAACAACAACAACAACACAACACTGCTAATGGAATTTTATTTTGATATCTTACATTTCTTTGATTAGATTAAAAACTAGTTTTTCTGATTTTTATGTCTCCTAATCTCAACTAACCTCACCTTGTTTTGCAGAGCGAAAATTTTAGCGGCTGAATCCTATAATTTATCATTTGGAAAGATCACGAAGTTATTGATTTTGTTCTTAGAATTTCATTTCTTATCATTTTTCTCCACCTATTATTTTATAAACCGTTCTAAGAAATCGCCACCGAAGAAAAAAATATAAAAAGAAGAAAAAACACAAACAACATCAATAATAAAAATAACAAAACTCAAGGCGTGAATGACGTATCGCATTTATATTTCTTAATCAGAGAAAAGCGAAATTTAGTGTTTTTGTCGAGCGGATCGAATTGCTTTCCTACCCGTCACTAATTTAATCTCGTTTCTAAGAATTTCCTGTTAAAACCTATCTTCACTACGGATGATATTACAAAACACATGTTAAATGGAATTCCGTTTCACAAGCATTATATTGGTTGACACTCTGTATCAGAAAGAGAGAAAGACATTTTGAAAATAAACAAGTAGTGTGTGTGTGTATCCTAGTAAGGCTCCTTACATTTGTAAATGGATTATCAGGATCTGAAATTAAATTAAGGAGGCATTTTGAAATTGGCACAGAATATGATATCAGGTAGAACGTGTCTGGTTATATTTGCTTGCTGGAATCTTCAAGTGACAATAAAGTATGGAAATAAGACAGCATTTCTTTTGGCATTCAAAAAAAAAAATGTTATATTTTCACTAGATTCAAAGGTTTTAACCAGATTCTGTGTATTTTTCTTTTGACAAGGAATTGTCTGTAGATTGATAACACCTGAAATATTAGAGTTGATGGCACACAAAACTATGAATATACGTAAAGTGTTCTATTTGCTGATCAGAGAATACGATATATTCTATCATGTTGGACAATTGTTGCATTTAATTTTGGTTTACTTTATTCTAACGAATAAACAATATCGATAACACTGCACTGCTGATGTTACTCCGCTGCTTACAGCGAGACACTTCGCTACTGATACTGTACTATAGCAACACACGCACACACACACACACACACACACACACACACATGTTTCTCTATTGCCCACAAGGGGCTAAACACAGAGGGGACAAACAAGGACAGACAAAGGGATTAAGTAGATTACATCGATCCCAGTGCGTAACTGGTACTTGATTTATCGACCCCGAAAGGATGAAAGGCAAAGTCGACCTCGGCGGAATTTGAACTCAGAACGTAACGGCAGACGAAATACCGCTAAGCATTTCGCCCGGTGTGCTAACGTTTCTGTCAGCTCGCCTTATAATATGTGTGTGTGTGTGTGTGTGTGTGTGCATGCGCGGATATAGTTTGTCAGAAAAAGGAAAAGAGTACTCGTTTCGTAGTTTAGAGTATATTATGCCTCCTTTAAGTTGAATTATTTTAATCACAATCCAATGCAAAGTATACAAATATCTTCTTTCGATTCATATACATATATGTAAGAGGATTCGTTCTTTTGTCCCTGGCTGCTGTTTTCTTTGATTGATTTTGAATGTTCTTATAATATTAAGGCATTGTTATTGATTGCAATCGTTGGTTCAACTTCCCATGCGCCAGTTTCAGTCTCATCTGTCTACATATCGTTTCCCATTGGTCAATTCGGTAATACTTCTGTCAAATACACCAAAGGCAAAGCAAATTATAAAATGAAGAATACGCATCGATTTATCCTAAACATACGTGTTTTTGATGTTTTTTACTGATTTCTGCGAGGGGAAATGTTCTTTGGCTTAGCAGTTCCATTTATAACCAGTTTGGGTTATTCTATGCTCTTGACAGCAGGGATGTTGAGGGTTTCTTTCAAAAACTGTTATCTAATTTGATGAGTGAATTACACGATATTAAAACTGCTACACCCGCCCAATTTCACACACACACACACACACACACACATAAAGAGCGCACGCGGGAGAGGGGCAGAAATAGGAGAGGGAGAAAGAAAGGGAAAGAGATAGAAGGTGAGGGAGAGGGATAGAAGGAGATAGATAGATAGATAAGAGACGTAGATAGATAAATAGATAGATAGATAGATAAATAGGAGAGAGAGAAACTGAGAGAGACAGAGAGCCAAACGCACGCAAATACACACACGTAGAAACTGGTTTTGCTAGCAAGGCTGAAAAAGGGTTTTCTCAGTATATCCTTGTTATGGTAACTTCTCAGTTCGATACAATACGTAATGCTTTAATAATGGAATGCAATCAAATACACGTTCAAAAATATGCAAACGGAAGAGACTATATTAATATTTAAAACAGAATAAACATCTACGGTTTTTATAATTCTAATATTCCTCTTAAATAATTGATAGCTGATTTGTATCAAGGCACAAAACCCATGGTCTGATATTAATGAGTAGATTTCAAATAAAACGTGGGCTTGGCAATGACTAAATATATATGCAGATGTAGACCCACACGTATTTAGTTATTTTGTAAAGTTATCCCTCGAAGGCCTTCTGGTTGGCTTAGAAGGGCAACAAAACCGATCGGTTTCGTTGTCATTTGAAAATTTATCACAATTCGTTCGGCTCTTTCTCCCAAATTAACGAAGATAGAAGCGGAAGTATACTTTACCAGAAGCTTCGGAAAAAGCTCTCCTGGGCATAATTTCGTAACGACACTAAACGCATCTAGATACGAGTTTGCATATTTATTTATTCATAAGCAACGTTGCATTGGTCATCTCGTAATTATTGTCGGGCAGTCATCCTTGTGCAATTATGTAAATGATGTTCTGATGTTCTGTGACTGTCGCAGCTTTTGTTTATATTTTAACGAGTGGCCTTCTGCTATAAGCATAGGTTTGGAAGGAAAGAGAAAAGCAATTACACACACACACACACACACACACAAACACACATACAGACGAACACGCACAAGCATACACATATATGATATAATATATAATTGATATATAATAAAAATAAAAATAGATATGTAATATGTATGTATGTACATACATATATGTATGCATGCAGTATATATATGTAATAATAATAATATAATAATAATAATAATAATAATAATAATAATAATAATAATAATAATGATAATAATAATTTCTTAAGTAACGAGAAGAAGGATTTGGTATTAATCTTTATTTTGTACAACGATCGTTTCGACTCACCCTGCTACTGTCCCTTACAGGTGGGACTCTTATCAACATGTTGTAGTCTGGGTCTCATGAAGCACATCTATATATTAAAGTTTGTGTCTCGCTAAATATATATATTGGCCTGCTCGCTTAGCCAGCGGGGTGGCGTCATTTAAAGGCTAAAACAATGCGAAGCACATTGTGACCAGTGATGTGTAGCAACATCTGATAGCCTGGTCGGTCACGGTGATCACGGTGATATATATATATATATATATATATATATATATATATATATATATATATATATATATATATATATATAAATATATAGTTAATAAAAAAACATATATCAGAAAGAAGCACACTCTAGAGAGTGATGTCAGGTGGAAATCAATTGATCATCCGGGCCCGTACACTAATGGAAGGGGCCGTTGCAAGATCTGCATCGTGGAGAGAACCTAAATTCTTAAGGTCTTTAAGAAGCGTGGCCCATTAAACAGCCGTAAAGAAGTGTTTTCTAAATGTATCCACTTTAAGCGCTACTTACTAGAAAATTGGATCTCCCAGTTTGCTCGGTAGGCCTCTCCGAGTCAATAAAGCCCCCCACTTCCCGATTAAGGGGAAATAACCCGTACTCATTAACGTTTTTTCGTATTCCTCGAGTTATGAGCGTTTCCTCATGCCATAGACAAGCTCTCCATGCACTCGGCTGCGGGGCCTGACGGTTTCAATCCCATGATACTTAAAAACTGCAAGGTACAATTGTCGAAACCCCTTTACATGATATGGAGGGAATCTATGGAGAATGGCAAAATACCAAATACATATAAAGAAGCACACATAACTCCAATACATAAAGGGGACAGCAAATCAAAACCAAAGAACTACCGACCAATCTCACTGACATCACACATTATCAAGGTCTTCGAAAGAATAGTTCGTGGAAAACTGGTTGAGTTCCTGGAATCCAACAATCTGATGAATTGCAACCAGCATGGATTCAGGTTAGGTAGATCATGCCTTTCCCAACTACTGGCACACCATGACCAAATCCTAGAAAATCTAGAGAATGGATACAACACAGATGTTATCTACCTCGACTTTGCCAAGGCATTTGACAAGGTAGATCATGGCATCCTGGGTCACAAACTTCGAAAGCTAGGAGTAGGAGGAAAAGTTGATACATGGATACACGAGTTCCTTACAAATAGAACTCAAACAGTCACTGTGAATGGAACCCATTCAACACCATCACCTGTGACCAGCAGTGTTCCTCAGGGTACAGTACTCGGCCCAATCCTGTTTCTCATCCTCATCTCTGACATAGATGAAGATACAACCAGCAACGTCTCATCCTTTGCTGATGACACCAGGGTCATGAGACAAATCAAAGACGAGGTGGATACAGAGGCCTTACAAAAGGACCTGACCACCATATATAAATGGCAGGAAACAACCAACATGTTGTTCAATGATAAGAAGTTTGAACTAATTCGCTACGGAACAGATCAAGATCTGAAAAATACAACAAACTACAGAAACCCATCAGGACAACAAATAATGGAAAAACAGTATGTGAAAGATTTAGGCATCCACATGGGAACCAAGCTAAAATTCAGAGAACACCTTGACTCAGTCTGTCTTACTGCATGAAAGTACAGCGGGTGGATCTTGCGCACCTTCAAATCAAGAGATACCTCAACAATGAAAACCCTCTGGAACAGTATGATACTTCCGAGGATTGACTACTGTTCTCAGTTGTGGTCACCAACAACAAAGGGCCAACTATCTAAGATAGAATCGCTCCAAAGAAATTTTACCTCATACTTCTCAGAAACGAGGGACCTGGACTATTGGCAAAGACTCAAAACCTTGAGGATGTACTCAATAGAAAGAAGATTTGAGTGATACCGAATTACATACATTTGGAAAATGATAGAGCAGAAGGTGCCAAACTTTGGTATCAAAACCTACCACTCACTGCGCCACGGAAGGCGCTGCCAGCTGCCACCAATCAACAAAAAGGCTGGCCAGGCAGCAAAAACCCTGCGAGAATCAAGTCTGTTGGTTCGAGGAGCACAACTGTTCAACTCCATTCCGGTACATGTCAGAAATCTATCAGGATGCAGTGTGGAATCATTCAAATTGCAACTGGATAGATACTTAAGCATCATTAGAGATGAACCCCATCTCCCAGGATATACACAACGAGCACAAACTGACACAAACTCGCTCCTACACATGTCAAAATTAAGCAGAGAATACAACCTGGCAACCACACCAGACTCTGAGGGTGGAGTCTTTGACTTGGCCTGAGCATGGACTCAAACCCAAATGAAATTAAATGAAATGTCCGTGACGTAGATATTTTAAAATTTTGCATTCATATAGACTCACCCTGAAAGTTTCATCCAAATCCATCCAGTGGTTCTTGAGATTTCTTGTCCATGGACAAACAAATAAAACAAACACGACTGAAAACAATGCCTCCGCCTTCGCTAAGGCGGAGATAATATTCACCATATTGGCAAAGAAATTTTTCTCCTTTTGCCCTTATATATATATATATATATATATATATATATATATATATATATATATATATATATATATATTTATAAAACTATAAATTAGGGCATCTGAGAGATACCAATATGCTGAAATAGCAGTCAAAACCCTGACCCTAAAATCACCTTAAATGTTCATATCACGCCAGGAGAGAAAACAGAGAGGCAAAATAAACTATCAAAAAAGATTTTACTGGATAATTCAAGATCCTGGATTTCTGGCTTTGCTTCAGAGAAGCTCTGTCTTCTTCATTTGAATATACCAAATAGACACATAAATACAGATATATATATATACAAAACATACGTTATACTTACATATACGAACGCTCATATATACATATATACGCACGTATGTACAAGACCAGGTTAAATTGCCCGCAAATACTTATTTGGGAAGAAACTTTTATATAACCATGTACATACGATATGCTGTTCTGAAGATACATTTATGCTAATGGTTTTGATTTCAGGGTTTAATTATTTTAGCTTGGTTGTCAAATTAAAAACAGAAAATAAAACTAAAATGGAATTCTTTTGTTTTATGGATTCAAGATGGAACAGCAGAGCAGTAAAGCAGTAAAGCAGCGAAGAGTAGCAGCTCAGTAGACTTTCAATGAACATAGATTTCAGCATCGGTTTCGAAACTTTTGTAGAATAGAAAAGCGCATTGAAGGTTGTGGATAACCGTCTGCGATTGATAACCATTAAGTGAAAGCTTTCGCAGCAAACCTATGCAAAACCACTCGGGTGCGTTTGCAGAGGAACCAGAGCAACTAAATATTAACTATTTAACAGTTTGAACCCCATTTGAACCCATCGGAAAGTAAATGAAAATACTAGTTTAGCACGAGTTGGGTACTGCACGACTTGAAAGCTAACCGAAGTCTGGTCAATGCTTCAATTCTGTCGCACAAAATTGATTTATTTCTTGATTATGCTTGTGGCATGTGACGGAAAATTGATTCAGTATAACAACTGACGTTGTTGTGTGTGTGGCTGAACTGAAGTGAGGCACTAAAACACTTGCTCAAATCGAAGGTTATGGTAACTGTTTTGGAGACAAGTGGAATGATTTATTGTTATTTCTTGAATTCTGGAGAAACCATCACAGTAAACAACTTTTGACAGGAAATCGACAAAATTCTCCAAGAAATGCATAGTTTACGTCCAGAATTGGTCAATTGTAAAATGGCAATTTCCTCTTCACGACAACACTCAACCACAAGTCTCCAAAATGACTGCAGAAATTGAACGAATCGAGTCAAAAGTTCTACTTAACACAGTTAACTTTCCAGCTTTCTCTCTGATTGACAACTATTTCTTTTAAGCATCTCGATAACTTTCTGTAACAAAAAAAAAAAAAAATTCAACATCGAAGTAGCAGCTCAAAAATAGCATCGAAGTATTCATCAGTTGAAGGACTTCAGAATTCTAGGCTACCGGAATAAATAAACTTGCTTCATGTAATGGTTATAATTTTCAATTAATAAAATTAACCAGAGTTGAGAAATATTGCTTTGAAGATGAACGTTCAAATTCGCAGTTATTTCCAACTAACCTCACACACACACACGTCTGTGTGCATGCAGGTACGGATCTGGATAATGCAGATATGCAACTATGTTATAATGTAGATCCTCATCCACTTGTATGTTGTCAGCATTGTAATATTCTTGTCACCATTGTCATGCTGTGACGGTATTCCACGTCTTATCTTTCACTCGTCCATCGTGCTATGGCTGATTGTTCCGCAAGACAATGACTTTGAAACGTCAACCTTGACGGTAACTCGAACTCGTATATATCACGTAACTGACACTGACTCCAACTGAGAACTCGTGTAACGACTCTACTATTTTGACACTAGTGGTTTCGATTCTCACTTTGATGAATTTTCAGTTTGTTGTACAAACTTTTTTTTTCTGATGACAAACTATTTCATTTTTCTCGTTTGTTCCAATCTTTCGTCATCAAAGTTACTGCAGTGCGATTTAATGTGTCCTGTGTTTCCACAGCGAAAATACTTTGCTTTTTTGAACGGACACTCTTTTCTCAGGTGCCTACCACTGCATGCCATACATGGCTTTTTCTCTTGTTGTTTATCGTGTTTTTGCGAAACACTTTATCCATCTTCCGACTCTTCCATACTGGTTTTATTTGTAAACAATCTCTACGTTGGATTTCTTGTGTCATGCCTTACTTTGAATATCATATCGCTCTCTTCCGACATGTTTCTGGAGAATTATATCTTTGCGAGAATTTTCGTTCTGACTTCTGCGTCCTTTTTTAGCAGTAAGTTCCTGAACAAAACTAAGGCACTTGGACGGGTCTGGAGTTAGTTTATCCAATTGAAATCTCTCGCACTCTCTGTTCACTCTACCCGCATGTGTAGTAAAGACTTCATCGCTTTTCTCCATTTTCAAACACTTCCAACGTATGTTGAATAATGATGTTTCCACTCAACATCTTACATAAAATGTCAATTGTGTCCGTGAAATTTATGTCAGAAACTTTTTTAGGCAATATAAAAGTCACAGTATTTCTTATGCTCCATCAATGTCCGCGTGAATTGTTTATATCCTCGTCGCCACTGTTGTAATGTAGATCCTTGTCCACTTGCGTGTTGTTGTCGCCACTATTATGTTGTGGCAGTATTCCTCATCTTATTACCTTTGACTCGTCTTATCGTGCTATCACTGATAGCTCCGCAAGACAATGACTTTGAAACGTCTACCTTGATGGTAACTCGAACGCGTATATAACACGTAACTGACACCGACTCCTCCAACTGAGAATTCGTACAACGACTCTACTATTACTGACCTCCTACAACGTCTGACAGTCTAACTTTATTATGGCTGAGTCATACCACTTTGTCTCGTGGGAAGAGGAGTATGGTTTTCACTACAACAAACTATCAAGTTGTTACTGTTTAACTCATGGACTGTGATCATCCGTAGACCTACAACCACAAGCATTCCAACCGAGACCATCTGCAGACTTCTCATTTACAGTGTATATAAGCCGCAACATTACCCAATGTATCCTTCCTTTTATAAAAGTGTGCTTTGAGGTAGATTTAGTTAGTCTTTCTAGTTGGTCGAGTGTCTGCGTAGGGAACTTCTCGTTGGTTTGGATTCCCTCGACTAATACAGAACAGAAAGCGTTTTGTCGGCGATAGAAAGAAAGAACGAGAGAGAGAGAGAGAGAGAGAGAGAGAGAGAGAGGAGAGAGCGAAAACAGTTTGTCTGTGAGCCAGATGCTGGTGCATGTTGGTCAGCGATTTTTGACAAGCAGCCGGATGGTTTGTTCACCAGTTGTTTACCTCTGTTCTCTCTTAAATCTTTAGATTATTTGTTCGTAGAGACATCGACTTCCTCTGATATATAATTACCAAAGTCAAGTCAGTTATCAAAACATCCAGCTTTCTCGCTCGCACACTCTGGTTAACGACCTCCTGGTCCTTTCCCCTCTGGATCTGTCTCCTTCTCTCTCTCATTCTTTCTCTCTCTCTCTTTCTTTCTCTCCATCTCTTTTCTTTTCTAAATTTCTATCTCTCTAACACAGGAAGTTTTAAACTATTCAAAATATCTTCTTTTTCTTCTTTTCTCACCTTCTTCCTCTCTGTCTCTCCCCGTCTCTCAGTTTTGTCTTTGGGTGGGGTTCCATTTGGCTTTCTATACTAACACAATCTTTAGTTTTACAATACAGTTCTTTCTTGCAAGAATATATTCTTCCCACATTGCCGTTTCTGTTTTCTGCCAAATAAAATCTTCAGCTTGAGCGCCAAATATGTCAGATGTAGCACAGCGCCATACAACCCCAGCCATCAAAAGTTCCGTTATGTGGTCCTTCGATGAGGTAGAAATAATAACTAAATCTCTCTTAATTTACACCTCACCGTCTTGGAAAGCAAAGTACATTACATAAAAGGCGGCGAGCTGGCAGAATCGTTAGGACGCGATATTTCGTCTGCCGTTATGTTCTGAGTTCAAATTCGGCCGAGGTCAACTTTGCCTTTCATCCTTTCGGGGTCGATAAATTAAGTACCAGTTTCGCACTGGGGTCGATGTAATTGACTTAATCTGTTTGTCTGTCCTTGTTTGTCCCCCTCTATGTTTAGCCCCTTGTGGGTAATAAAAAGAAAAAAAGTACATTACATAATATAGTCTTTGATACACAAGGGCCTAAGTAAAGAAGAAATGGCCATGACTGGAAGGACGTTCATCCCATCTCTAATCATTCATGAACGACAGGGGATCATACTGCAGAGAATACGAACCGGCGCTGCCAGTTCACTTCTCGATACGATCCTTTGACACCACGGCAATGTTCGTCTCCTGCAGAAGAAGCAGATATTTTATATAATTTCACGCTTTTTGACGATTAACAGAAAATTTACATTACTGAGTCAATCCTAATTTGCATATGTTGATATTGTTATCTATCAACCTTCCAAACCTTCAGGTTATTGATAACAAGCTTAAAAAATATTTTCATCATTTTATATATTTTGCATATTCTAGTATAAAGGTGAAAATTCAAAATCTAAAAACAACAAAAGCAGCCATTTATACTAATTTTTTAAAAGTATTTTAGTTATTTTACTTTTCAAATTTAATTTGTTGTATTATTGATTTAGGATTT
Source organism: Octopus sinensis (assembly GCF_006345805.1). Taxonomy (NCBI): domain Eukaryota; kingdom Metazoa; phylum Mollusca; class Cephalopoda; order Octopoda; family Octopodidae; genus Octopus; species Octopus sinensis. The sequence goes on along the minus strand of NC_043007.1, from coordinate 3,568,475 downwards.
ATTTGCTTCGTTTTCTTCTAATATTCGCGGTAATGTTTTAATTTTAGAATATTTAGAAAACGTGTGTTTGTTGATCTAAGTTCCATACGCGGCTATTTGACGGTAATTCTATTTGCATGCAAATATAATTAACCAAGAAGCACGTATTCGTGGACCAAGATTAAATAGCAGTCTTTAAATATTTGTGTATTTATTCATTTTGTGGATAATAGATATAGAGTTTGGTGGTTAGTGTTGTTGAAATGGCTTGGCTTGGATCGGATCAGATCGGATCGGATCGGATCGGATCGGATCGGATCGGATCGGATCGGATCGGATCGGATCGGATCGGATCGGATCGGATCGGATCGGATCGGATCGGATCGGATCGGATCGGATCGGATCGGATCGGATCGGATCGGATCGGATCGGATCGGATCGGATCGGATCGGATCGGATCGGATCGGATCGGATCGGATCGGATCGGATCGGATCGGATCGGATCGGATCGGATCGGATCGGATCGGAATCGGATCGGATCGGATCGATCGATCGGATCGGATCGGATCGGATCGGATCGGATCGGATCGGATCGGATCGGATCGGATCGGATCGGATCGGATCGGATCGGATCGGATCGGATCGGATCGGATCGGATCGGATCGGATCGGATCGGATCGGATCGGATCGGATCGGACCGGACCGGATCGGACCGGATCGGATCGGATCGGATCGGCTCGGCTCGGCTCGGCTCGGCTCGGCTTAGCATAGCTTAGCTTCCCTGTCCCGCCCACATCATGGACAGGTCGGTGGGCCAGGGACACTATGACTTGCGAGTTTGTCCCGGACAGGTAAGGCTCCTCGGTAACATTGCCATGCCAAAGACTTTTGGAAGTTACCCAGCGTCTTCGGCCCCAATGTACGTTGGAACAGATTGGCCAGCTGATTATCATCGAGACCTAGGGATTCCCCCAAGGTATCGTCACATTTCGCCTCTAGCAACCCTCTATAGAAGAATGTGGTAGAACCACTACCACAGGCGTTGCTCGAGAGATCGCATAGCCTTACGACAGTCCATAAACCATGTACCCAACTTCGATACACGATAGAACCAGGTTTGCAGTCCACCGAAGCAAGTGAACTTGGGAAACATCTGTTTCGCCAGCGGATACCACATCCGTTCACCATCCAGATGGAGCCATAGATGCCTCTGCCTCAGAGCATGCCTGCGCATCCTCAGCCAAGGCATCCCTAGTCCACCCTTTAACGGTTGTTGGCAGCAAATAGAGCGTCTCACAAGCGGATTCGAGCCCTTCCACAAGAAGCAGAAGAGCTGTCTTTCCAGCTTGCTCAACCACGAATCAGATGACCTACAGTAGCTCAGATGACCTACTGTAGATTAGATGATCTACTGTAGATCAGATGACCTACAGTAGATCTGCTGACCTACAGTAGAACCGATGATCTACTCAAAACGTAAAGACACATGTTCTCTTCTTCTCGAAGCGTTTGCTTAGGAATATCCTTGTCACCTCATTATCAGCCTAAACCTCATTTTTCTGTCCACCAGATTTGTTACAGTCACCTTAGCTTCCGGCGGCGAACGGTCAACTCGGAATTTGTACGGGCCTGTGGAATCTGATTGTCTAATTAAAATAGTGCATCGCGTAGTCGGCCGAGCCGCACAGATGCGATGTGATTTCTGCCCAGAACTCTGAATGTCAAAGTGAAGAAATTCAACCAAGCGCGGGTAAACGGCGGGAGTAGGTATGACTCGCAACCGATGTTGGTGTGTTTATGTCTCCGTAACTTAGCGATTCGGCGAAAGAATCTTATATAATGAATATGCTTATATAATAAATATCATGCTTAAAATATTATAAGTACTAGGGAGTATTCGTTCGACTAAACTTGTTCAAGGCGGCGCCACAACCTGGTCGCAGTTTAGTGAATGAAACAAGTAAACGTTATATTACGTGTATACATAAACACACACATACACATATATGCAAATATCAGTTCACCAAAAGAAAAAAGGAAACGAAAACAAAATATAATAATCAACTGAAGCAAACAAAAACGCATAGTATAATGGATTAAATAAAGGCAAAGGGGGTGGGGTGAGGGAAGGACGCTTGAAACCAATCCAGGTTTGTAAATATATTGGTTGAAATTACGAAGACATGACACACGACTTAGAAACAAAGTTACAGCAAAACTTAAAACGTTGCATTACATACGGTTAAATAAAATGACAGAAATCAAAGGTTTGGAAGACTGTCATAAATAACTTGGAGTAAATTACGAAACATTATTACAACAGCAGTACCAATTCCGTATGTAATAAAGTTGTGTACGAATCTTTGATTAGAAAAGCTGAGACAGAAAACAAGGGACTTTATAGCATCCTGTGTTTTCTCCATCACCGAAAATGAAACATTGACAGGTTACATTTATTCCCGCTTGGAAGCGGAAGAAAACGACTATACGTAATTAGAAAAAGCGCTATAAAATTCACGTTGTTATCTTTCTCTGTCTCTCTCTGTCTCTGTCTCTGTCTGTCTGTCTCTCTCTCTCTCTCTCTCTCTCTCTCTCTCACACACACACACACACATGCGAGTAACAGAAAATAGCATCAATTGCGCACAATATGTCTGCAAGAAGGCTTGTGGACAGAAAAATAAGGTTTAGGCTGATAATGAGGGAATAAAGCGAGAAGGATTGTTCTAGACAAAGAGTTAGAGAAGGAGAGAATATGTGAAGGCGCGTGGCTTAGTGGTTGGCTCACGATCATAAGGTTGCGAGTTCGATTCCCGACCGTGCGTTGTGTCCTTGAGCAAGGCACTTTATATATATATATATATATAATATATATATATATATATATATATATATATATCACGTGATCACGTGACCGACCAGTCCATCAGATGTAGTTACACATCGCTGGTCACAATGCGTTCGCGTTATTTTAGCCTTCGAATGACGCCCCCCCCCCGCTGGCTAAGCGAGCAGGCCAACAGAAGAAAGAGTGGTGAAAGAGTACAGCAGGGATCACCACACCCTGCCGGAGCCTCGTGGAGCTTTAAGGTGTTTTCGCTCAATAAACACTCACAACGCCCGGTCTGGGAATCGAAACCGCGATCCTACGACCGCGAGTCCGCTGCCCTAACCACTCGGCCATTGTATATATATATTGGAAAAAAATCACCGTATATTTCGAATCCTTTCAGTTGTGCGAAAACGCAAAGACGGCCACCAGTCTCATTAATAACTTCTTTTATGCGATGTGAATATACGAACATAAATACCTGAATGTTTGTGTGAGTGTACATATAATAGGGCTTGTGTATAAATGCATGCATACATATATACATACATACATACATGCATACATACATACATACATACATACATACATACATGCATACATACATACATACATACATACATACATACATACATACGTACATACATACATACATACATACATACATACATACATACACACATACATACATACATACACACATACATACATACACAGTTTTATATGCACACACACATAATTATATACACACGCATCGATAAACACACACATATTGTCATAAATGTATGCTTGAAAGTGTATATATTTATGTGTATGTAAACGAGCATCTATCTAAATGTGTCTGAGGATGTAATCTATATATAAACACCTCTACTAATGTCTAGTGTAGATTAAAAGAGATTTATTCCAGTGGGCAATGATCAATGGTAAAGAGAGACATAACCCTAGCAGAAGGCGTTGGAGTGTGAAAATACTTCCGATCACAAATGCATCATGCATTTCGTAACATTTTTGCATTGTTAGGTTTTCTGGAGCTATCTCTTGTCTATTAGCTCCAGAGAATGCTGTCAGTTGGAATTTAATGGTTTAATCAAAAGGATTTAGTAAATGGAGCAGATAATGGTGACTAGCCTTTTATAAAAATCGATTGTATTCAAGAGTACAAATATTTTTGAACCGATAGTGATTTTGATTCTATACTTGAGTGACTGCATTTGTTAGATAAAATAACAAAATCAAAAACGATTATTAAAAATTTGATTCTTAGCCTCTCTTGATCACAAAATCAGATTATGAATTGAAGGAGACACACACGTACACACACACACATACACACACACACACACGTACACACACACACACGTACACACACACACACATATTTATATTTACTTTGGATTGCATTATGTAATTCTCTCTCAAGGTCTGAAATTATTGGGGAGGGTACACTCGATTACATCGACCCCCAATACTCAACTGGTGTTTATTTTATCGACCCTCCCCCCACCAAAAGACGCAAAGGAAAGCTGACCTCAACAGCATTCGAACTCTGAACGAAAACAGCCGGAAGAAATGCTGCTGGGCATTTTTATCCGGAACTGTAACGTTTTTGCCTGCTCGCCGCCTTGATCGCATCTCTGATTCCAGCTAGTAATTATCACTATGGCACGATATAAAAGGAAAGGAAATAATTACTAAGGCACGAAGCTTTAATTTCATTGTTTGAAAGAAAATGAGATTTGGCGATCAGACCCCTCCCCAAAGTATTTATGACCAAAAGAAGTGAACTGCCCACTTCTGGTGTTTAAAGGAGGCTTGCAGGTTCGACTTACCGGGAGATTACTTTAAAATCATGGTCTCAAATTTAGCAGATGGTCAGCTGTTTTAGGGATCGGCGCAACTCGATTACATTGACTCCCAGTTCTTGACTGATACTTTATTATATCGATTCTGAAAGAGTGAAAGGTCGCAAAGTTGATATCGACGGGAACAGGTGCAGAACGTAATAGGCCAAAAGAAATGCCGTAATGCAGTTTGTCCGACGTGTAAATGATTTTGCCATTTCACCGCCTAAATATCTTTACCCAGATCGATATAAGACAATCTATAAATAGCTTGGTGAAACAATTTGTTGGCAGTCAAGACTGGCATTACTAGTCTAAAGATAAATATTTATCTTTAAATCAAAGTAGGTGAAGTGATTACGACAAAGAGCTGAAGCCACATCAAAGACGTAATTAGCTGAGAGTTTACCTCGACTAAATAGTCTTTAAGAAAATATTGTGGCTGTAATAAGATTTGCTTTATTGACCTGCCACATACGATTGCATTAAAACCGAGGAAGAAGAAAGGAAAGAGAAGAAAATCCGTATTCTTTCTCAGACTGAAGATTTTCTTTTGCTAAATAAATAATCAGCGAAAGAAGAAATAACACCAGTTTTGGGGAGTTTCATAACAAAAATAATATAACGCAACGAAAACAAAATAAATACACCTCGTTTGACACTGATAAATCAATAAAAAACGACCATTTTGTCGTATCATTATTTTGGTGCAATTTCTATCGGCTGTCGCTGATCAATTACGTATATGATTCACTTTATATTAACTTTAACCAATAGCTGGCGATGTTTGTGGCATCAAAAAAGAAATATTTCTTGCTAAAATGTTATATTTAATTTATTCTGCTATTTTATATGTACAAAATATGTCGTTCCAGAATTGGTAAATCCATACAAAAGAAGGTAACAGATTAATCGAAATCTCAATATTTTGATAGACACATAAAAGGAGAAAATCACAAAAAAACCGGAGGAATTTCCTTGAATGGATTTCTAAACTCAATTCAAGAGACTTCACAATATATCACACGAGCTATATTTTAAAAGAAACCAATCTTGAATCTGATGATAAATCGTTGGAGAAATCTAGAGAATTAAACATAGAAATCTGATCTATTTTTAGTAAAAGTCTTATTGAAGGACAAGTTATATTTTCGATATTGTTCATGGCTTTGTTGTTGACTTAATGAGGTGGAAATAGTTTCAGATAACGGTTTTACTTATTTGATAAAACGTGAATAATGATAAGTCCTTCATCAGTCTTCAATAGTTTTATATTAATGGACCGTGTAACGCTACGTTCGTATTACTATGAGAATATAGCTTTAATGCTTAAATGATTTAAACAGAAAACGCTAAGATAAAGTTCGAAGGTTGTTGATTGAAAGGAAATAGTCATTTTCATATTTTTGTTTTACCTTTAAAGATATTTTACGTCTACTCATCAGTTAGAGGCTGGTTTACAAACAGGTCGAAGTTATCTTTGTTTTTGTAAAATATTTGTATAATAATGAGGTAAAGTAATGTAAGCCAAGGCAAATTAGCCTAGGAGACCTAGTTTCTCTAAATTACATATCGATTAGTTAGTTAGAGTAATTACTGTTCAATAAAACTATTTTGATTATCCCAATAGTTATTAAGGAGCACTCCGTCGGTTGCGACGACGAGGGTCCCAGTTGATCCTATCAACGGAACAGCTTGCTCGTGAAATTAACGTGCAAGTGACTGAGCACTCTACAAACACGTGTACCCTTAACGAAATTCTCGGGGAGATTCAGCGTGTCACAGAGTGTGACAAGGCCGGCCCTTTGAAATACAGGTACTACTCAACTGGACGGCCATAACAAGGTGCGTTTTGAGGTCAAAGTTTCCATTTTTGAACTTGGCATACTGATCACGAGCAGTTCTTTCAGCTATGGCACCCTCTCCATACATAGCACAAATGTTGCGAGCAGCTTTTGTGGCCTTAGAACCTTGATTAAAAGCAAAAAAGAAGGAGGTGTCGAAAATGCTTGTTTTTCTTAACTTGACATTCCATTTTAATGATCTGAAAATAAACAAAAATTAACTAAAATTAACTAGAAAAAACAAAACGACAAAATAGATTCCAAAATTTAAAAACGCAATAAATTCCAAAATTAAAATAAACGCGGGTATATAGTTGCCAACCCAATATATATATATATATATATATATATATATATATATATATATATATATGGCTCTCCGTCGGTTACGACGACGAGGGTTCCAGTTGATCCGATCAACGTGAACGGAACAGCTTGCTCGTAAGATTAACGTGCATGTGGCTGAGCACTCCGCAGACATGCGTACCCCTTCCCATGCCTCTCAGGGAGATTCAGCATAACACAGAGTGTGACAAGGTTGGCCCTTTGAAATACAGGTACAACTCATTTTTCCCAGCTGAGTGAACTGGAGCAACGTGAAATAAAGTGTCTTGCTCAAGGACACAACGCGCCGCCGGGAATTGAACTCACGACCTTACGATCATCAGCCAAATACCCCTAACCACTAAGCCACGCGCCTTCAGATTCCAATAGTTATATTCTGCTTGAATAAACAAAGTAAAGTAACATTGAAGAAGGGTTTGGATTCTATAAATTCAAACTTGGATCCAGTTAATAAAAAAGCGACTAAATTATGTACCTATTTCTTTATTGCCCACAAGGGGCTAAACATAGAGAGGACAAACAAGGACAGACAAACGGATTAAGTCGATTATATCGACCCCAGTGCGTAACTGGTACTTAATTTATCGACCCCGAAAAGATGAAAGGCAAAGTCGACCTCGGCGGAATTTGAACTCAGAACGTAACGACAGACGAAATACGGCTCAGCATTTCGACTCTGCCAGCTCGTTGCCTTAAAAGCCACAAAATTATGTACCATAATTGTCAGAATAAAATTCCAAGTATTAAAAAATAAGTCTGCTACACAAATATGCCTTGGTCAACATTATTTCTCTGCCCACCACCACTGCGTGGACTAACCTATAGAAATATTCTGAGCTGTAATTGTATAAAAACGAAGGTATCCACAACCTGTTTGTAAATCAGCCTTCTACAGTTGAGTAGGCGTAAAATAGCTTTTAGGGGAGAAAAAACAAACAAACAAGAAATAAACCAAGACTGCTTTGCCAAATGAAATGAAACAGTGTCAGTGAGGAATGAAGATAAACGTAAAGCAATGAAAAGATAATCTCATCAAAAATGCTACATATACACATATTTAAGATAACAGTCTCAGCAAAACTTAATCGCTTATTTCTACGTTCAATTGATTAAAAAAAAAAACACGCAGTTCTCACGTGAAATTAATTTCTTGCAATAAGAGAGAGAGAGAGCGAGAGAGAGAGAGAGAGAGAGAGAGGGAGGGAGGGAGGTAGAAGAAAAAGAGAGTAAAAGAGAAATAGAAAGATAAAGAAAAACTTAGAGAGAGTGTTGGAAAAAAGAAAGTATTTAGGACTAAAAACGGACAGGACTTAACCTTGGCCACAGGCAGTAAATGCATTCACACAATCATCTCTCTATATATAAAGCTGAAGTTGTGTGTGTATGGCAGGTTTGGTGGCCTTCAACTAACACTATCTCCTCCGAGACCCTGCGGCGCAAGTTGACCAAAACTGAGAGTATGAGATAAGAAGGCTTACTCTTCCTTTCGTAGAACAAATAATTCAAATCGGGCCATGTTAACACCAACAATTATTTACATAGAAAAGGTGCTTTTTTTTCTATGAAAATCCCTATTTTTTACGATTTTCCGACTGCTGTGTCGCCATTTTTTGGTGTATTTCAACCAGAAAAGTGTTCACTTAAAAATAACAAGCCACATAATGCAAAATTCTGACTTTTCAAAAATTCCAATTCTAAAGGGTCGAAACAAACCCGAGCAACGCCGGGCGATACTGATAGAATTTATATATAATTGTACTTTTGGAATAATAGCACACTATGCAGGAAGTGCTTATATACAGTCAACAGCTGAGTATAAGAAATTCCCAGTTTACAAAACAGCGCTCAAATGCTTCAAACATAGACAGCGAGGTCTTTACGAGGGACCAAATCCACGGAGTAAAGAGTGGCTAGAAGAGGAATCCAGGTGAGCAGATATGGAGGCAATTATGTGCACAAAAATTAAGTGTAACAGCTTGTGTTTGAAATTTAAAAAATATATAGGTGCAGGAGTGGCTGCGTTGTAAGTAGCTTGTTTACCAACCGCATGGTTCCGGGTTCAGTCCCACTGCGTGGCACCTTGGGCAAGCGTCTTCTACTATAGCCTCGGGCCGACCAAAGCCTTGTGAGTGGATTTGGTAGACGGAAACTGAAAGAAGCCCGTCGTATATATGTATATATATGTGTGCGTGTATGTTTGTGTTTGTCCCCCTAGCATTGCTTGACAACTGATGCTGGTGTGTTTACGTCCCCGTCACTTAGCGGTTCGGCAAAAAAGAGACCGATAGAATAAGTATTGGGCTTACAAAGAATAAGTCCTGGGGTCGATTAGCTCGACTAAAGGCGGTGCTCCAGCATGGCCGCAGTCAAATGACTGAAACAAGTAAAAGAGAGTAAAAGAGATGTATACAAGCAAACAAAATGAAAGCAAAGACTGAAGATTTTCAGACGATGAATATTTAATTATAAATATAGAGACTAGCTTAAGGTGATCCGCTCTACGCGTGGGTGAGGGTGTGGTTGACAGTTTCTGTTGCTTCCTTTCTATTTCTTATCGCCACATTCCCCCTCTTTGATTCTATAAACTTTCTCTCTCACTTTCCCACTCTCTTGCTCTTCCTTTCTCTCTGACTTTCCCTCGCTTCTACTAGATGGATAAAATGACTTAGCCAACAACAGCAACGAAAATAACACACACAAAACGTTGCGGAGTCAAAGTAATTTTTTTGTTTTTTTTAACAAAACATTCTTTGGAAAGTTCTTTTGTTTTCTTTCCTTCGTTTCCCAAGCAACGACTCAGTTCTTTTGTTTCTTTGTTTTCTTTTAAACATTGAACATCACAAAGTTCGTTTCTCAAAAAACAAAAAGAATTTAACAACACAGTTGTTTTGCTTTTTTCTTTTCTTTTTTTCTTTTCTTTCTTTTAAAAGCAGTCCAAAATTCAGTCCTCTTTTTCTTTCTTTTCGTTTAAAGAAACACATTTAACAACAAAGTTCTTTTTTCTTTTTCTTCTTTTCTTTTCAAACATTTAACATCACAAAGTTCGTTTCCTTTAAAACAAAACAAAAAAAAATCATTTACCGGCAACAGTTCTTTCATTTTACGCCTGCAACTTCGGCTAAGCGCAGTATCTCACTACATCACTTGACAGTCGTCCAGTTTCCGTCTTTCGCTCCATCTCTCTCTCTCTCTGCCCCTGTCTGTTTCTCTCAGACCGCGTCTGTCCCTGTCCGTCTCTATCTCTCTCTGACCGCCTCCTTGTAACTCAGCGCTACCCGTATATATGAGGCCGTCCAACCAGAAAGAGAGGCACACCGTACGTAACAGTGCGTGTTTCCCTTCCCAAAACTTTATCTTCTTTAAACTCTCTGTGACCGTAGAGGGCCAGAGGTCATGTGCCTAAGGCTATAAATAATCGTGGTCCTTGACAAGACAAAGGAAATACCACTGACCTGAACAGCTAGAACACCGTTTCGATCCCAGCTAAGTTGAGGCACGAATGGGTGAAAGGAGATAAGGGAGTCAGTCCAGGAAGATGGAGGTGTGTGGAGGGGGGGATAACAATCAGGGTATTGAGAGAGGAAGTAGTAGGGGTGGAAATAAGTGTGAGGGGTGGGGTGGGTAGTTACTGAAGGGTGGTCAGTTGTTGGATTTGTTGGGTTTGTAAAGGATAAAATATAGTGCCAAAGACAAGACTGCTAATTTTCAAGCTGCTTTATAGGCATATGTAAATATACCAACATACATACATGCATACATACATACATACATACATACATACATACATATCTATGGATTTTGTGGGTGGATGTTTTCTATCTATCTATGTATCTATCTATCTATCTATCTATCTATCTATCTATCTATCTATCTATCTATCTATCTATCTATCTATCTATCTATCTATCTATCTAATTATCTATAGATGTGTTTATATGTGTGTATATACGCATACAAACGATGGTGAGCCAAAATTTAGAGCCAATAAAAACAGCATTATTTCCTGCCCCCTCCCCACTCGTATGTTGTAGGCGGAATCAATGATGTATGTACTATTTCGGTAAAAACAGTTTTCCAAGCTTACTTCGCAAGTTTTAACTCACTATCTTTCTCTCAGTATATATACATACATACATACACACACATACACACACACCACACACACACACACACACACACACACACACACACACACACACATATATATATATATATATACATCTACACACACATACGCGCACACATATATACACACACATATATATATATATACATGTATACATATATATATATACACAACACATATACATACACACACATATATGTATACTTATATATATAAATATATATGCATACATGTATATATATATACACAAATATATATGTATATATATATATATACATACAAATATAGGTATATAAATACAAATATGTATAGTATTATATATGTATACATATATACAAAATATATATATATATACATGTATACATATATATATATATTATATATATATATATATATATATATATATATATATATATATATATATATATATATATATATATATATATATAATGGAAAGAAAGCAAGATATGTGAACGTACCACTTACAAGATTGGAAATTTGTGGACAGAAGCTAAATATATTATGTACGAAAGAAAGCCCAAAGCGTCAAGACATACGTCTTGCACATAGTGCTACATGTTGTTTTTACATGTTTTTTAGTAAATCCATTGGCAAGAACTATCAAAGATAGACTCACAAAATTAATAATGAAAAAGAAAACAATCTCGGGAAAGATTCTCTTACGACACATTTCAGGCCACAGAATAGATTCTCTTGATTCTCAAATTCTCAGCAAGCTAGGAGTATAACTTGATTTTGATTCCCCAGCTGAAGAAACTTCAGTTAATTTATGTCATTTTGTCTTGCATTTGAGGCGCTTAAAAGACAACATATCTCATCTTGCTGAAGTCATTCCGTTTTCACGAGTGTTTCTTATTATTTGTGGTACATACCTGTGTATATTCATACGCACACAAGCATATATATATATATATATATATATATATATTATATATACACACACACACACACACACACACATATATATATATATATATATACACATATACATAATTTCACACAGATACATGTGTATGCACGTATGTATCTATATGTATATATGTGTGTGTGTCTATCTATCTATCTATTTAGCTATGTATGTATGTATCTATCTATCCCTATCTATCTATGTATATATATGTGTATATATATATGTATGTATGTATGAATGTATATATATATATATATATTATATATATATATATATATAATATATATATATATATTATATATATATATACATATACACACACACAGGAAATACAAACATGCGTGCACAGAGACACACATCTTGTATTTCTCTCATTCTCTTTCCATTTATGTCTGTCTGTATGTATGTCTCTATGTATGAAATTGGCAGCGTATGTGAGGGCGTTGGATAGATTGTGTTTATGCCGTGAGTTCAAATACCAACCAGGCCAACATTACCTTCGTTGAAACATTACATTCGTTAAAATCCTTGAAAACACACTGCCATGATTTTTCACGAAAATCATAGTTGTTCCCTTGATTTTATGTCCTGGCCTGACTTTGGAGCAGCAAACCAAAGTATGAAAGAAGGCTTCCTTATCACTCTTCCTTTGCATAAAGTATTCATAAGATTACGAGTACGGCTGAATTTGTGCGTAGATAGTTTAACTGTAGTAAGATTTCGGCCAGAAATGGGGACGGTTTTCTTTGCCTACGATAGAGAAAATACAAAAAGAGGCCTAGGATCACCGTGTTCTTTTGATACAAAATCTTAAAGACAACAAAATCTTCCAATTTTATGCATATCACATAATCCCTAAAATCATCAAATGTCATTATGAAGGAAGAAATCTCTGTTTCTTAGAATTCTTTTAATATTTTAGTGTTGGGCGGTCCCTTTTTATACTTCACCAGTAATCAGATATCGTATTCATATCCCATCTGCCTTGATATCTCTCCTCTATTACCTCCATATTTCGGTGGAATCGTTGTCTCTCTTCATCTAACGTCTCTTAAAATCTGTGGGAACTAATTATTCAAGTAATTAAAAAAAAAAGATATACCTTGCGGCTCATTTTGCAACCCAATGAATGAAAAGACCCGAGCATTTTTTCAGCAATTTCCTCGTAATTATCTGCTTTCTTGCCACCAAAGATTTTTTTAGGGATATCAGGGTAAATGCATATAACTTGCACATTTCGTTGTGTTTAAGATTCAGTGTCAAAAAAATAAAATGACCCTAAGTTTCCTTTCGTATTTCTTTGCCGTAGGTAAAAAAAAACATCCCCGTTTCTGACCAAAACCTTATAACAATTAAACTATCTATGCACAAAACCAGCTATATTTATAATTTTACTATCTTTATGCAAAGGAACACATTTTTTTTTACACTTTGACACCTCCAAAGTCAGACCAGGACATAAACCCGCTTCCCACATTACCCATGACTCAGTGGTCTACTCAGGTATAATGGGTAGACATGTATTTCACATAACACCAGTCAATTCATTACACATGAGAAGACTGGTATGATATGATATAAAATATCTTGTTCAATGATACAACACGCTGCTTGGACCGAGAAACCATGACTTTATTATCAAGAGTTGAATGTCTCTAACTGCTTTGTCATGCACCAAGAATTTATCTTGCATATTTTATACTGTTCCTTCATTTGTATTTGTTGTTTACATACATTCCACTTGTCATTCTAAGAGATTTCTCTGAGCCAATTTTCGTTTTCTTTAAACAGATTACCTAGGCCATAATATGTTTTCCTTTTTTTTTTTTTGCATATAACTGACTCGTCAGTTGAACAATTGCTGTGCTGTTGACGCTTCGTGAGGGAGAAACATTTGTCTTCTCGCCTTCAGGCAATGAGAGCATATTTTCTTTGAAGTCATGTCGTCGATTTTAGAGAAATTCTTGATTCTTGAGATAATCTCCTTTCTCGTTCCTCGTTTGGAACTGGTACTAATTATCATCAAGCGATCGTTTTCCCTCTCTGGAAGGTAATTTCAATAAAATCACACACACACACACTTATACACATACACGCGTGTATATAAATATACACGCGCGCGCACACACACACACACACACACACTTTCATTATGAACGATACAAGCAAAATTAGTTCAAAATAGCGGCTTAAATAGTACTAAAGAAGATGATACATCGTTGAAAGCCTGCTAAACTGCGATATTTGTCTCGAGATAGAATACTCCAAAAGACATATAATGTTGAAAAAAAAAACACTGAAAAATAACTGTTGCGGACGTTTCCAGCTGACTATACGACACAAAATTTCTGTGTACTTATATTTTCGAACAGGGGAGATCAGAACCTCCACCCAGCACAACTTCGCACCACGGACAAGTTTCTGAGTTAATGCCCTTTATCAACGTGGAGTAGTTTGGTTGGCTAAATGTCCCTACTGAACTGGTGTCGAAAATACATAGATTTCAAAGTGACACACAACCACTGATCTACAAAATAGAAATATCATTTCTAAATCTCTCAAAGAGAGATATATATGTTGAGAAAAAGTCATTACTTTATGGTACTGTTGCTGTATATCCCATCCTGGGACTTCCACATTATGTTGGCAAAAAGTCATTACTTTATATATATATAAAAATAATTTCTTTTAGAAAAACATAAAAACGGAGAAGCACACTCTAAGCAGTCTCTCTCCCTCTCTCTCTCTCTCTCTCTCTCTATATATATATATATATATATATATATATATGTATGTATGTATATCGTTTAACGTCCGTTTTCCATGCTGGCATGGGCTGGACGGTTATATATATATACACACATATATATATACATATGTATATATATGTGTGTGTGTGTGTGTGTGTACGCGCGTGTGTGTGTATACACATTCAGACACACACATATATATGTATTCATGTGTGTATGTGTTTCTATTACGTTACCGCTCAGTTGGCCGACCGATCACAAAACACTTTCAGCAAATCTAACATCTGTAACGATAAAAAGTTTTCTATGAGCTGAGAAAAGAGATTAATATAAATAACGGAAATAGGTTCTCATTGAAAGCTTTCAAGAAAATACTATTTTAAGTTTAAAACTCACTTTGCAGCAAAGACATCATGCGATCAAAACATTAATAAGCCAAATGAGTTGATTTTTAACGATAAAAAATGATGAACACGTCTGCAATGAACAGCTTAGCCCAGAGAAATCGAGATCTGAATCTTTTTACTTTCTCTTTACACCTCTGTCAGCTGGGTCCTTAAAGCAATAACACACAGGGAATGAAAGAGATTGCACAGACGCATAAAAAGCAGTTGTTTAAATGGTTAAGACAAATATATAACATATGATGGCATTAAGTAAACTATAAAAATTATTTCTATTTTTATAAAAAGTGTGAATTATCTGAAATCGGTTCTGAATATTTCCAACAGTGTAATGTCCCTTCATTTTGCCAAATTAGCATTTTTTATGCCTTGTCAGCAACTACCTTGGAAATACTGAAGAAGTAAAGAGAGGCAAAACCAATAAAAAAGTGACATCATGGTCTTGGAAAATGAAAAAAAAAGACATTGATCTACGGGGAAACAATCAATCATATGGCGTTGCTCACATACAAATAAGGAAATAACCCTAGCCCCACCAGCAAAGAACAAAAAATGAAAATAAAACAGAAACGATATTTGAAGATAGCAAAGAGAGGAAGCTGGCTATAAATTAATCGCCTTCAAAGTGGAATTAAAAGCTGTCAGTAAAAAAACTTTAGCATCAGAAATTAGCTGAAAGAAAAATAATTAACAAGATAATTAATCGAAAGCAATCATCAGTTTATGAAGATATGAGAGGACAATCAATAAATGTCAGGGAGACTCATGTTTCAAGGAAATACGGATTCACAGTGAGGAAAATACGTTTAATCCGGATGTTGTGCGGCCAGAAGAAATCTAAAAGAAGGATTGTCTTTGTATTACAATAAAGGTATATTGCATTAATAGGGGTATTCTTGAGATTGCGACTCAAAATCCTCAGGGATTGAAAGTATCTGGAAGTGACTTCATTGAGGGATACCGGTACAAAAATATCAATTTCTTTACTACCTACAAGGGGCTAAACACAGAGAGGACAAACAAGGACACAAAAAAACGGTTTAAGTCGATTATATCGACCCCAGTGCGTAACTGGTACTTAATTTATCGACCCCGAAAGGATGAAAGGAAAAGTCGACCTCGGCGGAATTTGAACTCAGAACATAGCAACAGGCGAAATACCTATTTCTATTTCTTTACTACCCATAAGGGGCTAAACAGAGAGGACAAACAAGGACAGACAAGCGGATTAAGCCGATTATATTGACCCCAGTGCATAACTGGTACTTATTTAATCGACCTCGAAAGGATGAAAGGCAAAGTCGACCTCGGCGGAATTTGAACTCAGAATGTAGCGGCAGACGAAATACCACAAATCATTTCACCCGGCGTGCTAACGATTCTGCCATCTCGCCGCCTTTACCGGTACAAAAAATACCTTGTCTTCTATCAGAAGCATTTTGCTAATATTTACCAGCAAACTCTCACTGGAAATATAAACACAGAAAACAAGTTAGTATTGGTAGAAACAAAACTGATTCTTCAAAATAAATCTACTTTCATAGCGAAAAACCTGAGCCTGTTCCTTCAGAATCGTTGCGATAAGAAAAAATATTATCACAGCTGAACAAACAGCTGAAACGAAAGAAATTTAGAGAGGTGTCAACTTTTCATTAACGACATTGGCGCGGTGGCATAAGAACTTGGTTGTAGTCTGGCTGGATTACAAAGAAGCATTCGATTCTCTTCCCCATTCTTGGATACTCAGAGTCCTTTTGATTATCTAAAGTTACAACTGCCTTCATCAAGGCCATGAACTACTTGCTACCTCTACTTGGGTTACCCTCTCAAAATTAAATACAGAAAATTATTGAAGTGTCACAAGATATAGTGAAGATGCCGACGACCGCTCGGTTCAAAGTCTCCCTTGACCACAAGTGACCTGAACTCTTTACATGAACACCACTCTGTACATAACTCCATGTCCCCCTACATGGCCTTGCTTTTTGCTTTTTGAGCCAAAAATTAACTAACTAACTAACTAACAAATATTGATTTCAGAACGTCTCTGGGATTCTGTTTAGTTTCAGTAAACATGTATTTAAAACTAGAACTAGATATTGTGGCGATAGCTACAGTATGTCTGGTTAAAAGCGACAGATGTTCGTCGTATGAAGGCCTTTGCTCATACGTCTGTTCGATCATGGCTGATCTACAACTAAACAACATGAACAACGGCGATGACGACAGGATGAAGATCAACAATAACGTTTTCGATAACACTTCAGAAACAAACGAAACAACAAAACCTTCAAAGGAACACCACGAAAATCAAAAGAAAAATATTCACAGGTGTTTAATTAGTAAGTGACATAGCAAGAAAGGTATTTTCTGTTAACAGTTGAAATATTTGCTGAAAAATTCACACCCACACCTGAACAAAGGCGGAGGTCAAATCACAAACTTATGTACAATCGATGTAGGTAACTTGTTTCTATCGATCTACCGATCCAGATCACTTGGCAATCGAACTACATATATATACATACGTACATATACCTTTACTATTAGTGATAGCATTACACAGATATAGATATGGGTGCGTGCTTAAGAAGTTTGTAAGCTCATCATTACGGGTTCGGTCCTACAGCGCAGCATACTGAACAAGTGTCTTCCATTAATTTAATAATGATGATGATGATGATAATAATAATAATAATAATAATAATAATAATAATAATAATAATAATAATAATAATAATAATAATAATAATAGTAATGATAATAATAAAAAAAAATAATAATCCTTTCTGCAATAGGCAGAAGGCCTGGATTTTGTGGGGTGGGGTGCAGTCGATCACATCGACCCCTGTACTTAACTAGTACTTAATTTATTGATCACGAAAAGAAAGACGAAATACCGCTAGGCATTTCCTCCAATAATAATAATAATAATAATAATAATATAATAATAATAATAATAATAATAATAATAATAATAATAACAATAATAATAATAATGGTTTCAAACTTTGTCGCAAGGGCAGCCATTTTTGGAGAGAGGATGTGTCGATTACATCGACCCAAATGTTCAACTGGTACTTAATTTATCGATCCCGAAAGGATGAAAGGCAAAGTCAACCTCAGCGTAATTTGAACTCAGAACGTAGCGGCAGACAAAAAACAGCTAAGCATTTCCCCCCAATAATAATAGTAATAATAATAATAATAATAATAATAATAATAATAATAATAATAATAATAATAATAATAATAATAATAATGGTTAGTTTATTTTCGATGAACTCCATTAAAAATTTCTGCTTTTGATTTTCGAATGATGATGATTTGCATTTTTGCGTCACTAATACCGTTAAGAAGCATGAACGTCACATCTCCATCGACAGAGTTGACTTTATATCATAATACTGCTTAACCTTTTTTTTAAATCTCAGATTGGTAAAATCTTGAAATCGGTGCTTGTAACATCTGAAGTTAAAGCTGACCACGTTGTAAAAGCTGAATGCTTATTGCATTTAGTATGATGTTGTACTATATCGGTTGATATAACACAACTATTTCGGTTGATATCTCACACCTTTAAATCGTAGATTACAAGACTGGGGAAAAAACCTGATTGAATTAACATCCGTATGTATATAAATAATTATTATTCTTAAAAGCCGGTTAAGGAATGAAAGGACTAAGTCGATTTGAACTCACAACGTCAAGCTATGTAGGTAAGTATCACAAGGCATTTTGTTGATTGCTCTACCGATTTGGACCCCTTTCTGCTCTTTATATTGTCGTGCAGAATCAGCAGATCATCCAACGCTGGACAAGAAGTAACAAAGAAGATTTCCTAGCATCGCCGGCGCTTTAAGCATTTTAGGTTCTCTGTTGCTTTAAATATCTTTGTTAAACAGCCAGGAAATTTACTTTGAGAGGTGAAGCTGTAATTTCCTCTTCAATATCCGAGTTGATGCTGCATTGCTCCAGCAGCTCACACGTTTTTTGAGCTCACTTCTCAGCATGTCATTGCAACAATTATCGACGGAACATTCATCGAAAGAAGCAAAGCATGGCTGAACTCGATTCCTAATCAAATCGACAATGTGGCAATCAATCACGAAACAATTTAGAGTTTGATCGATTTGCCGTCGAGCTCAGCCTTCAAGATGCCTTCAGCTGGGACGACTATGTTAATTCAAATATCTAGGTATTGGGTACGAGGAAAGAGTTGAAAAGCGACAATTAGTTCAACGTGATCAACTTTTGACTCTTTTATGGTCGGGATTAAACTATCTCTCTATATAAAGCTGAAGTTGTCTGTGTATGGCAGGTTTGGTAGCCTTCAACTAACACTATCTCATCCGAGACCCTGCGGCGCAAGTTGACCAAAATTGAGAGTATGATAGAAGAAGGCTTTCTCTTCCTTCCGTAGAAGAAAATATTCAAATCGGACCAACAATTATTTACATCAAAAAGGTGCTTTTTTTCTATGAAAATCCCTATTTTTTACCATTTTTTGACTGCTGTGTCGCCATTTTTTGGTGTATTTCAACCAGAAAAATGTTCACTTACAGAGAATAACAAGCCACATAATGCAAAATTCTGACTTTTCAAAAATTCCAATTCTAAAGGGTCGAAACAAACCCGAATAATGCCGGGCGATACTGTTAGTCTAAGTAAAAGTTCTCCCGGTTCAGACGTAAGCAGAGACTGTTCCATCGACGAGTGACACCGAAAGCTGAATAAGCTTTCAGAACGTGCTTCGTCAGCCAAAGTACAAAGGAGTGAGTC